>NC_056739.1:1167309372-1167609372 GCF_019279795.1 Protopterus annectens
AAATAAAATGTGCATTATACAAAACTACCTTGTTGTTAGTCAAGCCAGACTCTGACATCAAGGGCTTTAACACACCAGGCCTGTTTGCCCATCACTGTTAAGTTTCTGTAAATTCATATTCAGTACTTCAGTGCTGTAAACCCATAGTCATCTTCAATGCTCTCTTCTTTTGCTTTCAGTTTATTCCTATTATCAGTGCTTTTTCCAGCAAATCATGTCTGTACATTGTATGACAAAAGCATTTGCATTTTAGTTTTACTATGAGACCTTCCAGTGAGTCTGAATTTATTTTCTTAAAAACTGACTGGTTGCAATCTATGGAAATCTCCAAAATCCCAGTCTAAAATGTCAATTTTCCAGTGCACAACCTAATGTATAATCCAACTCTCCTGTCCATGTGTTACTGCTGGTCTATATGGACCTCAACTGACAAATGGACAGCTTTGTTCTGTAATGCTGTGTTCAGAAATGTCATAACCCCCCCCAAAAAATAAATAGTGACCTTTTAATCTCATGGCTGCAACAACCATTGCCTTTTTACAAAGATCTGATAGGGATAGATGACATAATCTTACTTTTTAATGGGGGGCACCAAACCAGCTACTGTGCTTTCTACTTTTGCCTTCATCAGACAGCTCTACAGCTCCTTGTGTTCAGCCATGACAGCAGTATAATCTAGTTAGCAGAGGTTGTTAATATTTTTCCTGGCAATTTTATTTGAAAATCTGCTTTACGTAAAGCAGTATTTTGCACAATATAGTTTGGGTACACATTAAATAAGTTGTGTGATAGCATACCGTTTGTCACATTTTTGTCATACTCAAACCAATCACTTATTCCATATTTGGTTTAATTGTTACTTGTACACAGATTCCTCAGGAGGCAAATAAGGTTACCTTGATATCTTGCTTTCTCTAAGAACTTGCCACAGTGTGTTACAATCCACACAATCAAAGGCTTTAAACTAGGCAATAAAATAAAATCAAACATTTTTTCTGGCAGTTTCATTTCTGTCACCTCTACCTATTCTAAATCCATCTAGTTCATTTAATCATGCTTGTCTATATATTGTTGAAGTCTAGTTTGCAGGATTCTAATCCTTGGCTTGCTATCATGTGAAACAAGTGCATTTGTTGGATAATTTGAGCAGTGTTTAGCATTGCTCTTTCTGCACCATTGAATATAAATGCATCTTTTCCATTCCAAAGGTCCCTGCTGTGTTTTCTAAAATTGTTTTCAAATTATCAGCAGCATTTCTAATAACTTTATCTTGAGGGATTTAAACAACTTGGCTGGAATTCCATCACCTCCTGCAACCTTGTTGTTAGCAAGGCTTTTTAGGTTCTATTTGACTTCAGTCTCCAGGAAATCTTGTTCGGGATTGAAGAATATGCCGTCATATTTAGCAGTGATGTTGGGGTCTTTTAGGTCTCTGTGTTCTTGCCACCCCTTCTTATCACATTCTGCTTCTGTTATGTTCCTCCCATGTTTATCTTTTGCCATGCACATTTTTAAACCAGTTTCCTTGAAAATCATCAACCTTATTGAAGAGATCTCTTGTTTCCCCCATTTTATCTGTTTCCAGTTTGTTGCGCTGACCATACTGCACAAATCTGCTTCATTATATAACATGCAAGTTATATCTTGAAATGTGTTACACAAATACTGTTAAGAACAAAAAAAAATGTTTCACTTAGTTGCCTTTTTCTTTTTTCTTTCCTTCTCCTTAGTGTCTTTTCAAACATTAATGACGTAAAGTGGAGCATATGCTTTTCAGTCCCCAAGTTTAACAGTCAAGAAGTCCAATCTTTCTACCTTTTCTTGTACAGCCATATTACACAGATGCATGGTGCTTTATAATTTCACATTTGTTCACCACTTTCAGTGTTGCTGGTTTTTCTGTTCATCTCCCTCTCCCGACCCCAGACTCCAGTTCAAGTCCAAGGTGCTCCCAATTCTTCTAGTCAACCACTGTGCTTTTTTTCTGTCTCCCAAGCATTTTCCTTTGGAACATTGGAAAAGATTTCACTAGCAAAGTCTGAGTTTTATTATCAAAAGAATGAGAAGCAGAGCCCCCTTCTGTTTTGATGGCTCACTTTTTGTTGGACAAACTCATGTGTTTCCTTCTTAGCCTGATCTGCATCAAAAAATGTCTTTGATTCTCCAGGAAAAAAAAATAACCTGAAGACATCTGGATACAGCAGCTTGTATCTTGACATTCCCTGATTGCTGTGATAAATTTGCTTTTCTTCTGCCTGGTATATGGTGAATAATCATTTTTTTACAAACCGGGTACTGTCTCCAATTTTTTTATACTTTGCCCTTCTGCCAGTTAGTTCAGGATCAATTCTTTCTGTTGGTACAGTTGCATCTTTACTAATACTGGTCTTGTCTGTTTTCTTGTGGCCAGATTTGGAGCATAAACTTGATGTTCACTATCAATTAACAAATCCTGCTGTGAAACACCAGTCAGTTGCTCATTTGTCCCTTTATAAAACTAATACAGTTTGTTCCTTTCATTTTCTCTTTTGCCACAGAAAATCAAAAGGTTTTCTCTACCTGCTCTGTCCTCTAACTCCCCCATTTTTTTGAAACCTCTCATCTTGAGAATTTGCATATTTAGCCAGCCTTTTCTTCATTTTGATCTTTTATTTTTATTAATAGTTTTATCAGTTCGGCTGAATAGCTGATTGAAGCTTCTTCCATGTTTCTAACCCTTTCTTATTTGAGTTGATATATTCTTTCACTGTTTCTTTATTTTAATCAACTCTGAATACATTTGATTTGTTTTTTCTTCTAAATTACCAGAAGCCATCTCTTGCAAAAAGCTGGAGCCTGAACTGTGTTTTGCTGACCAGCTACTGGAATCATCACAGTCGGTGTTTTTTCTTCACTTTTTCTGGTTGATTTTCTTTTCAGGTTCTCCGAGTTTATTTGCTGACATCCAGGCAGTGTACTTACTAGCCAGTAACTGAATTTTACTAAAGCTGGCAGAATTTACTAGTCATTTTCTCCGTTTCTTTTTTCGCACTGGGAGAGCTGAAGTTAAGCTGTTGATCACTGGGCAGCCATCTTGGAAGTCCTTGTTTCTTCATTCTTACAGTTTTTTTTTTTTTATTTTGCCATCTCACTGTAATTCAGATGCAAACTATCATTACGCATCTAGTAGCCAACAAATGTAACACTCAAGTGATACCCCAAACAAGTCTGATGAAAGAGGATGGAGCACAGCAGTTTCAGCTGTTCTATAAATACATCACTAAATAATGCCTGATCTATGTCCATATGTTTTGCTCCATAAACATTTAGAAATTGTGTTTCTGCCGAGCAAAACCTCTAGTGATCTAAGACTGTGTTTTATAGGGGGGGGGTTAATTCTCAAGACAATGGGAAATCCTTTCCCACCAACTTAGAATACTTGAGCTAGTATGAACTGTTCAAGCACAGGTGTTCCTATAAAGGGAAGCTTTATTGGGATCAAGACACAAGAATAACTTCTTACTGATGCTAAGTAAAATCCAACCCTTTCATAAAATACAGTTAACTGCAATTTTTTGTCTTTGTTGCAAGAAGTGAACTGTAAAATATGGAGGTAGAGAGAACTGCAATGAACAATTCAAGGTATAAATGTAAACGGTTATATAGCACTTAAATTATAGTCCTCTTTCTTTAGATGTCCTGTACCTGATAGCTAATTTGCCATGTCCTCATCAGTAGCTTTACTGGTACAGATGTTACTAACATGTTTACCTTTTAGAGGAGAGATCTAGAGCTTATTCCCAAAGATAGTGTCCAGTCATTATTAAACAGTAAGTGTTTGTCACTCCTCATATTTTATACAGTTTGCTAATCTACACAATATACTTTGCAGTGTTTTGTAACTTCAAAGAAGTCTGAGGTTGTAGCTACATAAATGCCACATAGGTCTCTGAAGAAAATGGGCAAACTGAGACTAACCCAACTAACAGAAATAAAATAAATAGTAAATGGTGATATAGAGAAGAAAGATGGTACTTGTACCCCCAACAAAACTAACTTGTTATATCCTTCCCCATTCTTCCTACCTAGTTCAGTCATTTTATAATGGTTGGGGCCTATAATTTTAAGTAACCAGGCTAAAGTTCATAAAATGTATGTACATTTTTAAGCAAGTCTTCTGTAGTCTGTATCTTGAAGCACATATGTATAACAAAAAGATGCTCTTGGTTATACATCAACACAATTCAGTCCTTCTCCTTAATATTTAAAATATTGACTTTGATTAGGCTGTACTCTAACCTAGAATTTCTCACATAGTTAGAACAGCTTTCATGCACAGGCCCAAGTACTGAAAATATCCCATATCTAAAAATGTTGACTTTTACTAGTCCTCTTAGAAATAAGTTAAAAAATCCATGGTGAAATATGTATCTGATTGCAAATAATTGGTGAGAGACTGATGTATTTAGTCAAATGTTCATCAAATCTATACATTTATATTGTAAGGATATCAACAGGAGCACAAAACCCCTCATGGCTGCCTGGATGTTGCCTCCTTACTAGGAGACTTGATGACCAGCAGGCATAGGGATAAAGTGTTACAAAAAAAAATCATATTACTTTTTAAATATAGTTAAACATGTGCTCCACCCTTCCTTTTATGGGAAAACTTAACTTTGTTATCTAGATGGGTAACTTGATTTTGTTTATATCTTGAGGGTGGCCAGTGTAACAAAGTTTGAGGAATAATGTTTTCATCCCATTGTTATTTGTTTAGTCTAACCCCTCTAGTGAGGTCCAAGTCTCACTGTCTGTCTTAGAGGTAGTCTGTGCAAGGATAAGACTGTTTGTACTTCATGTATGTGTCAGTCTGTTTGGGGGTTATTTGCATAGGATATAGCTTACACTTTTATGAGTCAGATACACTTTTTTAATATCTAAGAGATTCTCATGGGCTTATCTGTGGTTTATGGAAGGCTTGCCATTACAGAGTTTGAGACCCTACTTACTAACATACGTTTTAGTAATTCAAAATATACAAAATGTGAAATTTTAAAATAGAAATTATGCTCTATCTATATACGTTGCACATTATGTAAATCCATATCAATGTAGTGCCAGAAAGGCCATAAAATATTTAACACTTTATCAAGTCATCCAAAACGAAATAAAATGGCAGCTAAATAAAGATCACATAGATAATTTTCTAACCAAAGTTGCTAATCTTTAACTTTCTGAATTCTGGTTATTCAGTCATTATTTTATTTTACAATCATCTTAATATAGATGTTTATCTATAACAGCACAGTGAAAACAAGAATGTATATTATATGCCATATGTAGTGCATCATGTTAGTGTCATGTGATTTGACCTGAAAAGGGTACAGAAATAAAATGACTAGGATGTCGAGATAACAAGACATGGCATACAACGATCGGCTCCAAGAAGTTCAAATCTCTTTCTGTGGAAAAGTGGAGAGATAGATGAGGAACACAACAGAAATAATACAGGGCACTGTGTTAAGAATGATGGAAATATAACGAAAAGACAGAGACTGAGCAATGATACCATATGATCAGGGCGGGACAATTTTAATCTTCATATAAGGAAGTACTTTTACTGAGAAGGTAATGGATATGTGAAATACTTTTAATGGTAAGGGTGGTGGTGGTAGAATTTAATTCATTTCATGGTACAGGTGGCAGATGAATTGAATACATTTCATGGTAAGGGTGGCGGTAGAATTTAAGCCTGGTAAAGACATCTGGAGGGGAATGTGATGGAAGAGTTGAGATGAGGTGCAGTGAGGTAAACAGACACTTTAGGTAATCTATAAAACTTGACAGGAGTGACAAGACTCAATCTCCTGGTGTCTAGTTAAGTAAAGTATGCACTCTTGTTTCCATTAAGCATAATACAGTAATACAGGTAAAAGCAACAAGTGGAATATAATAACGTATTCCACAATTTATGCATTTTTCTGGCTTCATGATGAAAATGCATCAGTAAAATGCGTCAGTAGTACTTATTAATCCATTAATAACAAATAGTAGCACATCAGAGTGTTAACAGCAAAAATAAAAAAGGAAAAATTGTTTGAGGTGGCAAGCTGCCTTGAAAGTCCCATGGCCCCTTACTTGTATTACTTCTACAGTCAAGCATACCTTGGGAAAGAGTTGCATTGTTCAGGCTAGTGTACTCTCACTCTCCATCTGCAATAGTCAAATTGCTCTTGCAGTACAAAAACACAGATCTAAAACCTCATGCTTCCTTTTACCATGCCTTCAAGATCCGCTATAGGCAAAAATCAACAGGAACAACAAAGAAAGAATAAATCCCAGTACAAACAGCAGCATCCGCTGTGACTGTCCTTCAAAGTTTCTGTTTTGACAACATTAGAGTTAACAAAAGTAGTCACACATGAATGTCATGCTCCCTTTTACATGTGCAAAAACCTTACTGAACTGGGCAAAATGTAATGACAACTAGAAATGGATACTTAAAATTTGTACAATCGCTATAATAACACAGAAAGCAAAGAATGGTTGTAGAATACTGTGATGTGGGGCAGTGAAACCGCAAGAGAAAATTAAATGGTTTTCTGTTTCCTGAAGAAAGGAAGTGTGACCAAGAGGAAATCTTTAAAATAAAATATGACTAGTAAATCAGGAATAGGACTGTGATTCTCTCAAAGACAGAGAGGGAGAATGAATTGTTATGACTGACGAAAATCAAAAATAATATACTTACTTTGAGGAACCTGGAAGAAGTATTTGCTTCAAAGGAGGGTAATCAATGATTGAAATGGCCTTTAGTAGGAGGGTAGTGGAGAAAAAGAAGCAACGAGTGTAGACTATGTACAAGTCATGAGAGGGTCATACCTCTCAACCTCTTAGTCAAGAAATCTGGACAAAGACATAAATTATGGTGGGACGAAGTCTCAAAACTAGGGGCACTTTTTAAATACTGCTCTTAAAACTTAGAAAGTTGTTAGAATAACAGTTCTTTTAGTAGCTGGAATTTTCTGAAAGATATGAAGTCTGAAAATCAAATGTCTGCCATTTTTTTCTGACTTCGGTCCTCAATGATTTGCCAGAAAACTGCAATTTTATTAGAAACTAACCAAAATATGAGTAAAAAATTTGGATATTTTGTGAAAATCTGGACAGCTGAGAGCTATGTAGAGGCTGTTAAAATGAATAATTCAGCTAGAATATGCAGCTAATGCAATAAAAATTATGAAAAGCCCACTAAAGTGGTCTACTTCCATGAGAGTGCTACCAATACAATAAGTAATAGATCAATAGATCACAGTAGAATATACACAGTATTTTTCATTGTGCAGCCAAGTATATGTTTAAATTTTGTTGCACTATACTATTGTTTGTATTTTAAAACTTCAAATAGCAAAATTCTGAAAAGGAATAGACCAAATTAAATACGAATCCAGAAAAGACCAAAAATAATAATCTCTAGTAAACCAGAAAGAAGCGACATGTTCCAGGAATACAGTTAAATAATAAAATTAAAACAAATGGATCAGGATGGGAACTATGTATCCATTATATCAAGACAAGGGTAAATGGTCTGAAGGTTTCAGTTCACCTTTGGGCTTTTGCAAGAATGCACTTTGGAAGTAAGTTTTTAACTGATACAGTACAAATTTGCTGTTGAAACCATGTTTGTGAAACACATTTCACAGTCCTTGGATGCAATGGATGGCTCTGCATTCAGTTATAGTATGCTGAAAAGTAGATCCTCCTTTCATTGTTAGTAATTTCAACAAATGCTTTTGCCCTGTTAATGTTACAGGTCTAAGTAAGCAAGTTGCCAATAAAGCAGAAATATCTGAATCTTATTGATACTTGGATTTAGTGTATAGGAGTTGTGCCAAAACTCCCCCCATAAATAGGATGGAAAATGAGGGAGAAAACTAGCCTCCATGGATTTCTTCTTTGTCAGTAGTATGTTTCCAAAGCTAAAGCAATTGTTAATTAGGCAAAATGTAAACCCACTAAAACAATAGGAGTAAAGATTTGCATTTCTGACCAGTTTTTCTTATAGTCTGTGTAGTTAAATCCTTAATATTTATATAGACGCATCTTACTTTCACTGATATCCAGATACTATTTCCATAATGTATGAATGCATGTCTTATACCTCTCTCTCTCTCTCTCTATATATATATATATATATATATATATATATATATATATATATAGTCTTATACCTCTCTCTCTCTCTCTATATATATATATATATATATATATATATATATATATATGGGTTCATATGAAAAGATCGACAACTTGAAATTTCAAAACTGACTTCACCGACAAAGCAAATCATGGACGTTTCCGATGTAAGGGATGTAAATTCGCTACCATGCCTACCATGGTAGCATAACACTGCCACAGTTACTAAACCATGGTAGGCATGGTATCGAATTTACATCCCTTACCTCGGAAACGTCCGTGATTTGCGTTGTCGGTGATTTCAGTTGTCGGTGAAGTCAGTTTCGAAATTTCAAGTTGTCGATCTTTTCATATGAACCCATATATATATATATATATATATATCTAAACCCAGAATCAAAACTGCCATTTTTAGTGAAGCGTATGATTTGTTTGTGATGTAGTGGGAAGTAACATAAATAGACGTTTGTGATTACTTATACTAGCCTTCATGAAATGTCATTAATTCCTGAAATGAGGATAACTTTCAGGGCCATTCATTTTCCAGATAAATCATCAGTCTACTTCTCTGAACTGACTTCCAATCTTAGACATGCAAAACCTGATGAAATCCCACAAGGAACCTAGAGAAAGGACGGCCAATCCACAGCACTCCCAATAGGCAGACTCACTTCCACTTGAATCTCACTGCTGGAGAACTGGATGGGCCATTTGGGCTTCCTGAACAGGAACATATAGGCTACATAGCTGACACATAGCCCAGGGATGCTCATCTCCTGTTCTCTATTAACCATACCTCTTAACCACATGGCTCAAGGAAGATGGGCAAAGCCAAAAAAGCTATGATACAGAATCAGAATTGCCTAGGCGTGGTAATGTCTTGCTGTGTCTAATAATGATTGCTGCAAAAAAGCATTTACTAGAAAATGGAAATCAAAATCTAAACCAACTGTGCTAGAAGTAGTGAATATACTAACAGAGTACAACAACTGGAATTGGGATCTTTAGAAAAGGGTAGTAGCAAATTACATAGGAAAAATGGGAATTGTGGAAACAATACATATAAGGGAGGAATAAAAGGCAGCAGGACTTAAATGAGGTGTGTAATGTTTGAAAAAGATTGGGTAAATTGTAAATGATATATGTTGCAAATGAGAGTGTGTCAGTATAGTTTGTGATGTAAAATGCTTGCAACTAGGATTGTGTCTGTGTGGTTTATTTTCAGTTATATAAATGTATGATTGTCTGTATAGTAAGTGATGGTTTAATAAGGATGCTTCTTGTTGATTGTATAGTAAGTGATGGTTTAATAAGGATGCTTCTTGTTAAAAAAAATAAATAAATAAATAAAACAGGAATTCAATAATTTATGTAATGTTGTTTAGGTTATATGATATATAGCAATATATGTGAAGTATAATGTTTGTTATGTTGATTTTAGTTTGAATACTTTTATATGAATGTAAATTTACTTATGTCACAAGTGATGACTCAATAAAGGTGTTTGAAAAAAAATAATCTGGGGACAACGGCCTAAAATCGGGGATAAAGTATTGCTCTTATAAACTTAGAAAGTTGCTAGAATCATAGGTTTTGCATTCATAATCATTTTTATTTAGTGACTTCAATTGTCCATATTTTACAGAAAACCACAAATTTTATGACAAACCAACTAAAATTATTTGACAAAAATATCAACATTCTGTAAAATTCTGGCCAGTTGAGAGGTATGCCATTAACTGAGAGGTATGCCATTAACAACTGGAGCTAGTTACTGAAGCAATCTTACAGGAAACCTGTGGAGGTAGGGTGTGTGCTATAAAATGAACAAAAAACAATAAAACAGAGTAAATATTTAAAAGGAGTAACAAATATAAGACAAACGAGTGATTCAAAAGGTGATCATCAATGGTGTGACTGAAGTTTAGGTGGGCAATGCCTATTAGTAAATTGCTATCTATCTACCGGGTTCCTATTATGTTATCGAAAGATAAAGTAATCGAATGCTCAGAACTTCGAAACGGACGCATTTTGAAGATCGCATTGTGGGATCACAGTACAGTGAAGATTGGGATATTTGCCCTTTCCTCACTGTAGTGCGATCTCAGAGTTGGAATATATATTTAGCAGGGGGTGTGGGGGCACAGCCCCCCCCAAAATAAAAGCTTCGATATGCGGCCATTTTGATGTTTTGAGCATTCGATTACTTTATCTTTCGATAATGTAATATGAACCCCTATCTACCTACCTACACATTTGTTTCTGTTTGCTTACCTGGGTAATGAACTGATCAATACTTACCAATATCAGGCTCAGCATGTGTGAAATACTGTGTAATGTGTTCAACAGACTAATCCTTCTGGCCATGAACTCATGACGGCTGTTGTCTGGGAGACTGCTGGTCTCTAAGAAAACAACTATCCATTCCCTCAGGAATTTTCTGTAATGTTCCTTGTTGGACATGTTTGGTAGCCCATCCATATTCACATACTAGTGCTATTCTTGCCATATTGCTGGTCATCGCCTATAGAAGATCTCAGGTGTGTCAATACACAATTAAAATAGTTGGGAACACAAGGAGCCATTCTTTCTGGTCCTTGTGCCTTAGCCTTTCCTAAGGTAGACTGTTCTCGGCTTCCCCTATTTCCCCCTGCACTTCAAATGCTGTCCCACTCTTCTATAGCAATTCTTTCTAAACTAATGCTGCCTTATTTGTAATGTATGGTAAGTGGATTCATTATAGGAGATTCTCTACTACTGCTATGCATGTTTCACTTTTGCTGAATTATACTCTTGATTTATAATTTGTTTTGTATTTTTATCATGTAAATTTATTTTAGCTTCACACTTTGGTTGTGGCTGAAAAGGGACTCTCTAGGCTGGTTCATTTATCATTTTTCCCAAAGATTAAATGTAAATGATATGGGTAGACAGCAGGCAGAGGGGGACAGAAAAATAAAGTTGCAAATTCAAAATTAATCATTAAAAAGTAGCACTCCAATTAGACATCTGCTTTCAAATGGGGCAAAATATTAGCCCTGCAGTCCGGTGCAAAGTAGTATTGTCTTAATTCACTGGCAAATGCATTTGTTAAGCCTTTTCCCTTTTTTAACTCCAAATGAAGACATAATGTCATTGTCAGATGTGCCTGAAGTTGCAGCTAATGTAAAGTTGTTCATTACAGCCTCATAATGCAATTTCCATCATGCCTAGTTGGCTTGATACAATATCTAGTTTGACAACACTAGACACTAACAACATGGCTGAGTGCAGCCTCTGGAAGCACAGCAGACTGCACAAATGCAAACAGTATGTTTATGGTTTAGAAATTCAGTTTTAGTGGCAGTACTATCAGGGACATGATTAATTTCTGATCACATTTTAAAATGCTGAGTGTAATGTAAGCTTTGTATAATATGGTCCGAGTATGCCTTAGCATCTCCTGAGTGCTTTTGCATGCATTTGTAATGGTCTTTCTCAAAACCTAACAGAGACTAGAAGACAATGTATGTATACATGTACTAGTTATGTTTGTATTACATAAGCATGTTAAGGCAACAGTATTTTTGAGAAGCCTGAGCTCCTGTCCTTTCACAGGTACAGATTGAATGTTACATCCAGATTATTTTTGCTCCATGACATTTTATGTGACTGCATTTGACTTTATTGCAATGGTCAACCTCTAGTCTGTAACAATTGTCTTTTACCATACTATTTTCTTAGAAGCTGGTTACCTATGATTCTTATTCAGACATTTATACTACTTGCGTCTATTTTTTAACTACAAGCATTGAAACTTGCTTATCTTCATGTATGTCTTCATTCATCATTATATACTTCTAGTAAGTACTAAGTAGTCCTCTATTTCATAGATTTCTAATGAATGAAAATTTAAGCAGAAAGTAAACATCTACTTTCTTTCTAGGCTTTACAGGTAAGGGCTGTGTTTTTTTTATTCAGATAATATTTTGTTACGATGTTTGCAGAGTTTTTAGTTTTGCTTTTCCTAGCTTTGCTTAAGTTGACTTTAACTTTATATTATTTTAATTGCATCTTAATATAGCATGCTGTTAAATTATTTAATTTGTATCTTAGATAGATTGCAGTACATTCAGCACTTGATTTGGCCTGTGGTAGGCTCCTGCTAAAAGCCTTCGCTACATTTGGCCTCCAACCATCCTGACTGAAATGTATCATTAGTACAGACAACTGAGCAAACTGGGCAGGGATCGGTCCTAGACTAGCTATTTAAATTCTGAGAATCATAAGTATGAGACCCAAAACAGTAAGACTGGAGGTGTAAAAATGCCTGATACATAAATATGTTGAAACACTCCATTTTCTGTGAAATATTGTGATTTTGCAGTTACTATAGATGAAGTAGCACTAAGGTTTCTGCAAAAATCAATTCACTCTTCTTTAATTTTGTTATTTTTTGTAATTTTGGGATCTACAGTTATGGGTGTCAGAATTAGAATAGGGAGACAGACATCACATACTTGCTAAAAGCACTGTCTGGGTGAAACAATTCAAAGCCATTCTGGGATGAAATTGTAGACTGACATAGGTTCACCCATTTTGGAGTAATCAAACATCATGGGCTGCACATGCCTACTATTGCACCCTTTTATGATGCTATTGTCACCACAGCTATGGTGTTGCTGGGTAGAGTGGCAGTGACCTGGGTTAGATACATGCTTACTAGTGGACCAACAAAATGTCTGACTGTGTCCTCTACCATGAAGCCTGAAGGTTTTCCTGCAAGAGTTTGTGGACTTATCTGTTCATTATAGAATCACCTGAAATGCTGAATTCTGAGTGACTTCAATATTTGGATGGTCAAGTTATTTCTAATGCCTGCAAGATAATTCTTCTGTTTTATGAAGCCATTTGACTTTGTTCACATCATTGTTTCTTAATGAATTAAGGTGCTTATCTTGTATTTGAACTATTTAGCCTGTGGTTATTTCATAAGGGGATGGTGCTTATTATACAGTCTGACCATTATCTGATCCACTTCATCCTGGTGCTTCCAAAAATTAGGTTATCCAATGGTGGACCAGTCCTTTGAAGAGTTGGGGTAGCTTCACTAGAAGTGATCTGATTATTGCGTGAGCCACCTCTGATTGCACTGCAATACTGATGATGCTAAATTTACTGATGTTGGCCTTTAATATGACCATCACAGGTATTTTCAGTTGGTTGGTGCACTGTTCTGTGTACATCAATTCAGCTGGGATCTAACTGCCCTAGTATGAGCAGGAGTTCCACAGTGTCTGACCAGAAATAATAAATGAATGCTGGCATGCCCCTGGAGTAGACAGAGGTCTTCTTCAACAATGACTTAGACTGCATGCCTGTCAACTGTCCAGATTTTCACAGAATGTCCAGATTTCTGCCTCCTATTTTTCATCTGTTCCACACAAAATATGTGGTTTTCTGGCAAATCACTGATGATTGAAGTTGTTAAATAATGACATACATTTGAGTTGTAGACTTCACATCTTTCAGAAAATGCATGCTAACACATTTTATTCAATAAACTTTGAGTTGATATGCATAATATTTAAAATTTATCCCTGTTTTTGAGCCTTTATCCTCCCATTATTGTATCCTTTGTCCAGATTCTTTCACTAGGAGGTTGAGCGGTATGTTAGATTGGATAAACAGAGTCGCTAGGAAGTGGAGTGAGGCTTGAACCTTCTGCATTATTCCCTTTCCTCCAGTCTTCACTATCATGCAGGGAAAGTGAATAGAGCAGAAGATTCCAGCCTCACTCCACTTCCTAGTGACTCTCATAAGTAGATTATATTCCCAGCCCTCATTATCCTGCAATGAAAGACCTGGATGATCAGCATTTCTTATTTGGGATCCTCCATATAAGGCAAGGATTTTAAATAAGGATGTCATCCTTCGAGTTGTGTAGTGCAGCCTATCTGGTACCCAAGAAGGCCATTTCTGTCACAGAATGGGAGGTTTCAGCTATGGTTTTGTCAACAAAAGTGACCACATTAAGTCTGCAGCACTTAAAGAACATCCAGTCTGATATGCACCTGCTTTAGTACCATCCAGTTGTATTTGGGCTTAATTTCAATCTGTTGACCAGTCCTCCTCTGTGTTTGATATCCGATCTATATCCTTTTGCATGCAGATTGGATGGTGGCCCTTCCAGTTTTATTCAGTCCTCCTTGAGAGGGTCCTTGGTCCAGTAATTTAGAAAGACTGTGCATGTCTTTCTAAGGGCCATTGTGCTCCTATCTGTATTAATAGTAGCAATAGTCATTCTGGTCTTTAATAAGTTATATTTTAAACTTTTCCTTTTGGAGAATGCCTGTCTATCTCAAGCCTTCAATATGTTAGGTTATTGAGAACAGAGGCTTCAACTGTGTTACTATAGCTCATGGTCGTCTTGGCTCATATTGGCTCTGCTTCAGGCAAAATCATGCAAATGAAACTGGGCTCTCTAAGATAGTTAATGACCAGATGGTGCTGAGAGATTGATCTTATTCTGTCTTTTGAGACATTATTGCTTTATGTTCTAAGGATATTCTGTTTACAGTTCCTCCCGCTGGAGCATATATCAGACGTTACCCCTGAGCATGGCTTGTCTATCATCCAGAACTGAAATATGCATCAAGTCATTTGACCTGAATGTCCTCTACAACCTCATCTTCCACAACAATATATGGTGGGAATACACTGGAATTTTTGTCCAAAGTATGCAGTCCAGGCATAATCCCTGACTATCACATTTCATATTTCACTGCTCTTTATGATCATCAGAGTGTCAGAGCCTCAGTCAAGCATATCATTCCTCCTTATGGGCCTTGCATTAGCTCCTCTTGCAGGGGGCTCTGGTAGTTGCAGAATTCTGCACTCATTCTTTTGATGGGTACTTCTGTTGCACCCTCTTCAAGCATAAGCTTTGGAGTCTGTACTGCTTGTTAGTAGCCTGGAGGTTAAGGTTAAAATCTTGATGCTTGCTTTACCAAGTCCTTGATTAATGAGTCCTGTTTGTTTAAAAAGAGCTACCAGCACCTTATTAACTAGCTTATCTTCCCTCTCCTGATGGGGAGTGCTGGTTGTTCCCAGACTGTGATTGAAGCATTTCAACGGGTGCTTTTATTATGCTGTACACCTTTGAAACTCACCACCCTGCCAGTCAGGAGTGACTTATTATCTTTCACTCCGAGATCTTTGGAGAACTAATTTAAATGTAGCATTCCATGTAAGCCTTGACTCAAGAAATGGCAGATAAAATTACCTTTTTAGAGAATATGTGGTAAACGGAGTCACTTTTCTTCTGTCAATTTTTATGAAAGACCTACCCATGTTAAACGTTATGATTTTGCTGCACGGTCTGCTTGCATATTATTTTAGTTGTGCTTTATGAAATATTTATACTTTTACATTATGTACTTTAAATCTCTGTATCTCTTTTATTAACTTTGTAATGTAAAATATAATTGTTTGCATCCTTGATTATAACAATGAATAGACGAAGATGCTAGGAAACCATCTTGCTCATATTATTACATCAGTCCATCTCACAAGTTGTATACCTTCAGCAAGTCAGTTAACCTCCTTGAACTTTCACATCTTCCATATGGAAGGAGCAGAATAGGTGATCTCTTAGCTAGGGTAAATCTTCACTTGTTGATTCATTAATTTCTAACGGCAGCTTACAGGTTGAAATTCTCCATCTGGGCTCTCAAGAGACTATTCTTTTTTTATGATCACATGGTGTACGCAGTAACAGAAGTCACCATTAATGCTTGTTTGCTCTTAAAACAAATATGATCACAGAGATGAATGGAAAGGCTAGACTGTGCATAATCTGAACCCGGGCCTGTTCGTTCAGTCTCTGACATTGTATGGGCAGGTGTTACCAATACCAAAATAAAGATCTACATATTCTTTTACTTGGGTGAAGCTAATCAAATTAGCAGTTTGTTTAAAAACATGTGCACAGTTCTGAAATTGTTCAACTAATGTCTTGCAGTTAACAGATTTTCAAGAATTTCACATATGCTTTAAAAATATGGAAACTTTACAAGAATTTTAAAGCTTTTGCATGGTTGGCATGTGGAGTAAGGAGTAAGAGGCAAAAATTTTTGCCAAAAGAATACTTTAATTGAATCATGAGTATTTTGAAAAGCTTGCTTTTAAAAGTGCATTAAAACATGTTTACCATGTCAACTCTATGAACACCAACTAGTGTTTGCAGTGGACATCCTGCTGACTGATAAAATCCTTTTCATCTCAAGCCCTGACTAGTTGAAAATAGTGCCTGTGTTTTCCAGTGGGAGCAAATTCCTACCAGTTTGTATCCTGCAGGTTGCTGCCAAGTCTGGATTTCAGAGAAAATGTCAGTGATGGTCCAATTATTAAGTTATCTATGAATCATGACCACTGAAAATAAGAATGCCAATACTAACTGTAAATTGCACTTTCAGTTCATTTTGCATCCCTGTTTAGTCCATAGGATCTTGGTCATTCTTTGCATCTTTTTGTCAGGCAGCTGCGGGGGGGAATGCTTTGTTACAAAATATTTTTACCAAGGCCCCATGCTGAAATTTAAGTAATTTCAACTCATTAACCCCATAATTCTTCTGTCATTGAACTTCCAGCCTCAAAAGGGTCAAAAGCACACAGACAATGGATCAGGTTTCTGGCATACAGTGAAAAGGCGAAGCGACAAACACCTCCCATAGACAGCTAGATCACAGGCTGGCTTGTGTAGATAAGAGACAGCTAGATCACAGGCTGGCTTGTGTAGATAAGAGACAGCTAGATCACAGGCTGGCTTGTGTAGATAAGAGACAGCTAGATCACAGGCTGGCTTGTGTAGATAAGAGACAGCTAGATCACAGGCTGGCTTGTGTAGATAAGAGACAGCTAGATCACAGGCTGGCTTGTGTAGATAAGAGACAGCTAGATCACAGGCTGGCTTGTGTAGATAAGAGACAGCTAGATCACAGGCTGGCTTGTGTAGATAAGAGACAGCTAGATCACAGGCTGGCTTGTGTAGATAAGAGACAGCTAGATCACAGGCTGGCTTGTGTAGATAAGAGATGTTTCAAGCACAAGTTCTCTAAACATATTCAGAAGTATCTGTTTCTCTGTTTAATTTCTACATTCAGTGAAGATTGCATTGCCATAGACTTTGGAAGTGCAATCCTTCATAAATATCTGCATTTCTCTACATTTTTCTTGTGCATCTACCTTGTTAAGGTATCAGTGTAACTTCTTACACTGTATCTTGAGTAATATTTGTTGGGCAGACACATGCTGGGATAACCTTTGAAGTTGTACAAAAAAGTCTAATACAGGAAACCATTTCCCTCTGACATGGAGATCAGAGCACACAGTGCTTTGCAAGTCAGAAATATTCAAGAACTGAAATGCCTACCCCATTTAGTGCACAGTCTTTCAGTGGTAAAGCTTTTTAAGGCTTCTGTACCCCCCCCCCATCCTTATGATGGCAGAGTGTGCAGCTTAGGCTATTAAGACAAGTGCAGAATTCAGCTCTCTAATTTTGTTGTATATTTATCTCTCTAATTTCATTGTATATTTTCATTATGCTTGTGAGTGCCTCCCTTTTCTGTATAGTTCAATTGCATGATGTACTACCCTGACACTTGTATACATCATTTTCTTTCCATGAACTATATAAATCATAATTATGCATTTTTTTGTTTCTTTGTGAGCTTATGAATTAATACTATGCAATTGATTTTTTCTGTAGAGCTTTTCTCCCCAGGCCTCTGCTGAAAAATGGCACTAACTTAGTCAGACTTCCCCGGTCAACAAACGTCAAATAAATAAAATAAAAAGTCACATTTACATAATGCATCTCTGCCCTCTAGATAATAATTTGCAGTTATGGCTGTAAATTCTCATTTATTTGCATGTATCCTCAATAAAGTAATTCAGTTTTATTTACATTTGTTAAATACTAGGTTATATAAATATGTTAAAATTAGTAAAAAGAAAACAAAAATTCAGGGAGTGAATCAAGTCACATTTTGTAAGCCGTCAAGAAGCAAACATCTCCTAACTGGGGTCTGTAACACAGAGCATCCCAAATGTAGCAAACCTGTCTTTATTAAGAATCCCTAACCAAACCATGCTCACAGAAAAAATAAAGTTTAGTCATAAGTTACTCAAAATTACTGTGGAGTATTAATGACACACTCATTTGTCTTTTCTCCACTGGGGAGTGTACATCTGACTTTCAGAAATTGTATAATACGAGAAGCATAAATATTCTGCAGTTAAGAAATTCTTCTCCCCTTAGATCTGTTTTCTGCTTTGCTGTGTAGAAAGCAGAGAATTATGGTTGGTTCTCTCACCATAACCAAGTTGTGTCTGAGACATTGATGTCAAGACTATTACTTTAAGGGCAGATAAATTTTAATAAGAGTTAGATTTAGATAGACCCAGTCATAATTCTTTGTAGAGCATGGAGCTTTAGCTGATCTATGTAAATGAAGCAGTATGAAGTGATCTGCTGCTCTGAGAACCTTGAAACACTCTGTGCTGTCACACTGTCGCAGTCCCTCCAAGAAGCTTCTTCTCCTTTCAGCTTTTCCCAGTTAGGGTTTGTCACAGTGGAACAACTGTCCGCAGAATGATTGGCAGTGGAGTTTTATGGTGTTGAGTTGCTAGCCAGGAGCCCAACCTTCCCCAGAAGGTACACACTCACACCTAGGGCCAATTTAGTGTCCAATCCACCTACAGCACATCTTTCCAAGAAGCTAGCTGCTTTAAAAGCTGTTAGACATCTGATTCTCCCAAACTTTTAAAGTATGTCAAAGCAAAGTATGTTTACAGATTGTCTGAGTGTGTGTGTCTGAGTGTGTGTGTGTCTGAGTGTGTGTGTGTCTGAGTGTGTGTGTGTCTGAGTGTGTGTGTGTCTGAGTGTGTGTGTGTCTGAGTGTGTGTGTGTCTGAGTGTGTGTGTGTCTGTCTGAGTGTGCGCGTGTGTCTGAGTGTGCGCGTGTGTCTGAGTGCGCGCGTGTGTCTGAGTGCGCGCGTGTGTCTGAGTGCGCGCGTGTGTCTGAGTGCGCGCGTGTGTGTGTGTGTGTGTGCATGTGTCTCTGTGTGTGCGTGTCTGTCTGTAAACTACAGCAGACAACTTACAGTCTCAGTGGGCCTCAAACCTCATTCTTATTGCATCATCCTCCTCCTCCTTTTTCCTGCTTCTAGACCAGTTTCTGAAAGTTAAACTTTGGAATATCTGTAAAAGAATATGCCATTGGCCGGAATGACATTTCTCTAGAGTAAAGATACATAACATCGAAGCAATAAGAATTGCCTTTGCATCCCAGACTATAGATTTCATTCCCTGATGACCTGAAAAAACTGGATGACAAGAGTGATGTCTGATACAATGTGGTCTGGGGCTGGGCACCAGAAACTCAAAATTAGTTTATACTAAACAACATGATGTGGCAGTGGTACAGCAGTAGCATTGTCACCTTACACCAAGAGGTTCTCTGGTTCGATTCTTGGCTGGAGTACTTTCTGTGCGGAGTCTGCATGTCCTCCCTGCATTCGTGTGGGTTTCCTCCAGGTGCTCCGGTTTCCTCCCATGTTAGAAAGATATGCATCTGGAGCATTTCTCCTTGGGCCTTCACTAAAAATTGGCTTTGTTCCAAGTCAGACTTTTCCGGTTAAATGTTAATAAATAAATATAAAAATAGAGGTAAAGAACGACTGCTTAATAAGATGCATCTGGTTTTTTTTTTTTCTTTGTCTAGTTTGCTTTTTTTTATATTTTAACTTTATCCTCCACCAGCTCTACCTTAATCATGCATGTTAACCCTAATCTTGCCCCCACCCTTAACATGCAGCTTACCTTAAAAAAGCCCTTTCCATAACACTGCCACAAAAGACAGCTTGGACATTCACTATGTACACACACACACACACACACACACAAAAAATCACATGCGTACTCTAAATCTAGTCCTTTTCCTTACCCTAAAACACTCACCCTCTCACACACACTAAATCTATCCCCTTACCCCTAACCCTTACCTTAACTCTAAAACACTAATATATGCACACACACAGTCCTAGCACTGTGACATAACTTTGCTGACCAACCAGAAGTTGCCCAATACAGCCTTTGCACAAAATGTATAGCAGTTCACTTGTCACACAAACTAGTGTTGACCATGTGAAGTGCAACCCTAAATAAACATATCTACACTGTAAAAAATCCACTGCCAATCATTAGCGTACTGGAGTTCTGCTGTGCGACTAACTGTGAAAAGCTGAAAGACACTAGTTTTAGATGTAAAGAGACTTCCATTAGCCAGTGTCTCAGAAGCAAGACCATGTGATAACTCTGTAAAGGAGTTATTTTAGGGATACCTTAAGAGTTTCTAGGGTATTATTAAGTTGTTTGCCACTTGTTTGACTGGTATTTCCATTCCTGTGTTGATGTCTGTTTATCTCTCATGAAGTTTTCTTATCTTCTACTATAGTATTTAGTTGTCGGTGCTGACTCTCATGTCCTTCCTGCATAATCTTCATGATGATGCTTTGCTGATACCACTTTGGTGGTGCTGATAATAAGCCTGCTCCTGAGGGCATGACTTTACAGTCTATTAATGAATTTTTTCATATGTGTTGTGTATTAATTTCTCACATATATGCTATGGATTAATTTCTCATATATGTTAAGTTGTATGCCAACTAGTGCACTTGTGTGTGCTGCGTGCATGATCTCAGCAGTATGGATCACAGCATAATTTTCTTTTGAGTTTTAAATAGAGTTTTGGAGGCTGTGAAGGAATATTTTGAATCTCTGGGTAGTATCCGTAGTCCTGTAGCTCGCAGAAATGCAGTCAGCGAACTGTGACACTATGTCTATATGCAAATCATCTCAAAGTGAATGATTAGCATTGATTATGGTAAAGAGCAGCCCTGCACATAAACATCCACACCAGATGTGCATATTGTGATCATTCTAAGATGGGTTCCATGACGTTTGATCATATGTGGAGAAGAATGTCTATATGTTGAGCTCATTGCAGTTGCCCCTATAACAGAGATGCACACTTGTGCTATGGTGCGATTCATAAAGCACCATGTGGCTGTGCCGAATGTGCATAATAAGTTCATAAACTGGTGCCATCTTGCATCACTTTCCTCAGCCCTCCATTTTGGGCTGTGTTTAGCACCAACAGAACATGTGACGTACCATCAAACTAAATCATTTTTGAATAGTGTGGACAAATAAAAATGAGTTTGAAAAGGCAGGAAAAACTGTAACTCCTGCCTTCTGTTGAGCAGCATTCTTACTTCATTGTTAAGGCTGACATTTTAATACTTGTTCACTATTATGAAGAAGATGATTGGGAAATGTGTAAAGTGCCATTTTTACTGGTGTCTACATGTAGTAATTGCTGTTTACAAATTAATGGGTAAAGGAGCCAGGGATTTTAAATAATGAACGAAATGCATTATTAGCAGCAAAGACAAGCACAACACATGCAGTAGGAACAGAACACAGAAAACCACAAGTTAGGGGTATCGCTAATAAAGTGCCACTTATTGTATACATTTAGTAACCTTCATAGTAGGTGTCTCGTTTGTTACAACATTTAATTAAATGTTATATCATGATGCAACAGCAGGGAACAAGAAACAGGACAGACGGCTTCAGTCACGAGGAGAATCACATCCTTATTTATCTGAGAAAATATGGGAAACGTCTTTCTAGCAATGGAGCGATGGCAAAGCAAGTAAAGAATGCTGTGGCTTTGAATCAGCTGTAGTCTAACATTATTGCTGTAAATGAGATGAAGGGGGCATTGTATGACAGCTTCCAAAATCAGTAACAAGTGGGCAGTACTCACACAGCAGTCCAGTTACACAGAAGACTACCACAGCACTTCCTGCTGGTTTATGAAGGGAACACAGCAGAGAATGCTAAAGGGGAAATAAATGACAAACCCCTTTCTTATAATGGAGATACTCCCTCATACATTACAGTCAGCACAGGGTAGTGAAGAGAATGAGTGTGGAACTAACAGAGCAAGCAGAAAAGTGGTCTTTCACCACCTACTTCTTCACACAGAAAAGTCTACAGTCATATTTAAATATGCTACCAATACATGCAACTCCGTACGAATTGCAGGAGTCATGACTGGGCACATTGCTGGTGCTGTGAAGAGCACTTTGGCTGACATCAGAATTAAACAATACTAACTTCATGAACTTTAATCGTACTTTGAATTAGGAATGGGGTCCATTCCTGTCATGATATTAAAAACCCAAAAGATTTGGAGAAATTGAAAAGTGCAAAACCTTTCCACTATAACTAGCAGTTGTATCACTTACCCTTCGATGCTGACATGTGTTAATCAATGGTACTCTTACAAACGGCATAATTTCGATAGGAAATCTGCAGAAGTGACAAATATTACATGCATCTCATCCATCTTGACTATTCAATGCAAGAAACAGGTAAAATAACTCCACCCATTGCACATTAGATATAAAAGGTACTGCTATGATTTTTCTATCCCTTCTGTACAAGGCAAAGAAGTACATAAAAAAGCAATGATGAATCGCATTGAGGTGGGAAGCGCTGATAACATAAGGTGGTCACAGATTTTCCAAGTTTTCCTCATTTACATGTCATTATACCTTACTTTGCCTACGATCTTCTCAGGTTTCTTAAAACTAGTGCACCAGGTGTGTATGAATCGCACCTCAGTTGCTCTTAGTCGCAGAGCCTGTGCAACATTCCACTACACCCGAGTGCAATGACTATAAATACCACTATACATCTTTGCTTGCAGTACCATGTTTATTCTACAGTTAAAAAGCTCATTATTGAAAACACTCTGTCCTGCATGAGCAACTGATGCACTGTAAGAAAAATCGGGTTATTTGATTACTTAAAATTTTCTTGCAGAAGATGAGGATTTACTTCTGCATGGATCTTTCCTTCTTTAATAATGTCATCACATTTTCCCTAATTGGTATGGATGTACTCCATCTGTGATATAATAACCTTTAAAACCCTTTGCATTTTGAACATTTAGATGATCTGGTCCATATTTTTTTTTAATCCATAAGCTACATGCCTCGAGTGGAAGACTGCTTGCTCTATGAAGGTACGTCTGGTAAATGCAAATTGTTTAATGTTTACATTCCCTGTTTCTAAGCACTGGCATTCAAATGTGTTGGCTCAGTTGCATCTCCGACAGCACTAGCTTTAACTTGTGATCCTCCAGTAACTATCTACATTTGTGTAGGTATTTGATTTCTACCCATCCTCTACAAATGGCTTACTTTTGGTTGACTGCTCTAAATGTTTTATATTTACTATACATATCTTGCAGAGAAAAGGACTGGCTTACCATAAATGGACAAATCATTTTATTTATCTTTTTTTTTTTTTTAAATGTTATCTGCCACATCAAGCTAGAGCTTGCCGGTCCATGCAAGCCTTTATGAAGGGTTAGCATTTTTTTACTGTAGTAAGGTCTGTGCTGTCCCCTTACAGTCTTCTAAAATTGATCCCAGTAGGAAATCAGCAGAAAAATGCAAGGCATGTAGTAGTTTATTACAAAGGGTTAAACCTATGAGGTATCAGTGAACATCCTCCTGTGCAGGTGGGTTTGATTCCCGAACTCTTCATTTTCCTGCTGCGTTTCTGATGATCTACCCAGTGTTGCTGACATCAGGTCACTTCTGTTGAGTCTACAAAACTCTAATGCATTCCTATAGGAACAATGTGAGACTGTGTACAGTGCATACCAGTCAGTGCAGTGCTGTTAGCAACAGGCATTTTTATACTCATTTTTTACTGAATCAGTTTTAGAAGTGGAAACGGTCAACAACATGAGCCCCCAGGATACCCTTGGGTTCGACACTAGTCTCGGCTTTAAAGAGATAGATGGGAGAAGTATGATAAGCTGGTAGACCCATGGATGTGCAGAGGGTACTGGAGTAGCCAGAAAGAATGAAGCAGAAGGGAAAAAAGAGGGAGATTTTATTTGTTTGGGCTACAGGGATGATGCCATTGGTTATGTGACTTGAATTCAAATCACCCTATGGATCCAAGTGCTCTGAGGCAGTCGTATTAACCTGTGAACTACCACATCATTGGAAATATTGTATCATGTTGTATGATTTTGCAGTACTGTTGTAGATAAAGCTCAAGAAGCATGTATATGGATTTGCTGTTTATAGGAGCTGCATTCGACAGGCTGCTAAAGTTTTAGAAGCACTGTGCTATATCATCACATTGAATGGTGATAAGTTCAAATATCCTTTGTTTGAACCAAAAAGTCCAAAAGCCCTAAACCGCAAAGTTACAGAACATTGATTTTTTTCCCAGGGAAAAAAATCGGTGGGCCGTCTTTGGGGCTTTGCTATTTTTTCCACTGTAATGTGATCTTGGAGTTGGTATATTTAAGTACGGGGGTGTGGGGTGCACATCCCCCCTTCAGTTGCTTTAAAGTTGTGATTTTTTTTTTCACGGAGCAGTGATTTTTTTCCATGGGAAAAAAATCGCTGTTCCTGAGTTAGTTTTTAGAGTTTTCGGACTTTTAAGTTCAAACAAAGAGCGTTCAAACTTATCACCATTCGATGTGGTGATATAGACCCATGCTACAAAGCCAAGGAAGTATACAAGTTCATGGGTTCATAGGTTGGTACTAGGCTATCGGCCCTAGGGCCTATGCAAGCCTAGCCATAACAATTCCCTGGATATTTCTTCCCACAATATTTACTTCTCTGGGCCCCTGTCTAGCAGGGTGACTGACATGATCCCTGGGGTGAATTTCCTATCTCCCATCCAATCATCAAGGTTCCTTTTGAAGAGGGCCAATGAGGCACTCTGCTTGACATGTATGAGCAGTCTATTCCAGAGTATGGGGAGTCTCTGGGTCAGGAACCTATCCCTCCAGCATGTTTTGTTCATTGTGATCACAAGGTTTAGATCCCTGGAGCGTGTGGCTCTGAGGGATTGGGATTTCTTTAAGTGGAGCATGTCCAACAGCTCAGGGTCTGACATGGCCTTGTATGTTAAGCAGAGATCGCCTCTGAGTAGACGATATGCCACAGTGTATAGCTGGAGTTTTTTTAGATGGTCAGCATATGGCATCTGCTTTAGGCCTGTGATTCTTTTAGTGAGGTATTTCTGTGGCCTTTCCAGTTGTTGCAGATGTCTTGTGAGGTACATACCAAATGGGGTATTATACTCTATAATGGGTCTAATGAGGGATGAGTACAGTGGGACAATGACCTCCTTTTTTCTGGATGAAAAGCCCTTAGTGATGAGGTGTGCCACATAGAAGGATTTCCTGACTTGTTGCGATGTGGTTATCGAAAGTGAGACCACTGTCCACCTGTGTCCCTAAGTGTCTCCTCACACTTTCGATGTTTAGCATCCTGCCACCTATGTGGTAATTCATGGGTACATGTTTCTTTCCAAGGGGGATAACTATACATTTCTTGGCATTAAGCTTGAGCCCATGGCTCTGGCATCAGACATCTGTTTCTGTAAGGCCTTTTTGTACAATGTTCACATCATTTGGGGATTCAATAATGGCTCCCAGTTTGCAGTCATCTGCAAACTTTGTTAGCCAGAGTCCCTTAGTGTTGGCCTGTACTTCAGAGAAGTAGATGCCAAACAAGAGTGGTCCCAGGACTGAACCTTGAGGTACTCCACTTGTCACTTGTCTGAAGCTGGATTTGGAGTCGGCTACTTTTACAGTCTGGGTTCTGTCAGTAAGCCAGTTGGCAACCCATCAAGTGACGTAGGGATTTATGCCCAGCTTAGTAAGTTTATCTATGATTCCAGAGTGGGTGATGGTGTCGAAGGCCTTGGTGAGGTCCAGATAGGCTATGTGGACCACCTTACCCCCGTCCACAGCTCTGGAGACTGATTTGAAGAAGTCAATCAGATTCAGGAGACCAGATCGGCCCTTCACAAACCCAAGCTGGGTGGGGTCCAGTGTTTGATGGTTGCCAATGTCTTTGTTTATAAGTTTCATGATGATGTGTTTCATGCCCTTGCAGATCAGACTTGTCAGACTGATGGGATGATAGTTCCCAGGATCCAAGGTGGATCCTCCCTTGTGGAGTGGGATAACTGTAGCTGTGCACCTCTCAGTGGGCACGAACCCTGAGGCGAGGCTATGATTAAACATGACACTTAGGTGTGGTGCTAGTTCATTTTGTAGTTCATGTAGTACACAGCCTGGGATGTCATCTGGTCCCATGGATGCTGTTAGCTTTGGAGATTGCGGTTTCTACCTGTGTGGCCGTGATTATCGGAATTTGGCAATCTTTTGGTATTGAGATGGGCCCTTTAGGGGGTGAGAGGGGGGGGTGAAGTTGGCACTAAAGCAATCTGCCAGGATATTGGCAATATCCTTGGGATCAGTATATTTAATGCCATTCTGTTGTAGCTCAGAGAAGATCTGAGCATTGCCATTTAGATTTTTGACATAACTATAGAATGCCTTGTGGTTGTCTTTGGAATCGTTGGCAATTTTATTTTCGTAACTAGCTTTTGAGGATTTTGAGGGATCTCAACTTCTTACTGAGGCTGGTGGGGGAGTTTTTTGCATCCTGGGATTTTCCTCTTTTCTGCAACAGGTTTCTTCCTTCTGTTGTATAGTTTGTTTATAGCAGGGGACCACCAGATTGGCTTCCTTTTTTTGGAGACGAGCATCTTGATTCTATTTGGGATGGCATGATTCACGCACAAGTGGATGTGCTCGTACACTGCCTTAGTGTAGGATTCTGCAGTCGAACTTCCAGATCCCATCTGCGTGGGTGTTGTGAAGTTTACTTCTGACTTCAGTAGCATGAAGTTGGCTTTGGAGAAGTTTTTTAAGGAGGTTTCCTTACTGAGGGGTGGGGGTGGTATGTGGATGTCAAAGGTGATGAGGGGGTGACCACTGGTGTGGAGCATCTATCTCCCATGTTGGTAATGACCAAGTCTAGGATATTGGCTCTCCTGGTGGGATAATGGATTAGTTGATCCAGGGATTTGGAATTTATGAATTCCAAGAACCGTTGGGAAAAGGAGTTGGTACCCGAGTCATTTTCCCAATAAATCACCCAGTATTAGGGTGTTTGCTTGTATCTTAATATTTTCCAGTATGTTTAGAAAGGTGTAGTGAGAATCTTTGGGCATGGTGGGGGATCTGTAGCAAGCTACAATTTGGATTGCAGTCTTACCTAGTGTTAGTTTCACCTGGAGAATTTCAGATGCATTGTGTTGGGCAACTAGCCTGGAGGTGTGAATATCCTTGGTGAATATGGATACTCCTCCACCTTTAGTGTTTCGGTCTTGGTTTTGTGGCCAAAATGTGTGGTAAGAATTGTAGCCTGGTATTGCAAGGGTGCTTTCTGGAGCCTTGAACCAGGTCTCAGATATCGATGTTCTCCATTTTTAGGAGTGCCTCGAGAGAGTGCATTTTGAGGTTTAGACTTCTAGCATTGAGTAGCATTACCCTCAGATTTTGCATGCTTGTATCTGTTATGGTCGTGGTTTTATCCTTTGAACCTTGCCTAAAAAAGGCACTATAGGGATGTCAAGAGCTTTAGCCAGTAACCTGAATCCCAGGGATGACAGGTGCAGACCATCTCTGGCAAATCATCGTAGTTTGTCGATCATGTCTTCCCAGGCAGACAAATACTGGATCCCCTTTGAATGACACTAGAAGCTTAGCCAATTGTTGAAGTCAATCATTTTGTCCTTCTACTGTGGTATCATTCTGAGTGAAGGCAGGATGCTACTCAGGGCTAGGGTCATACCTGCCTTGGTCACATGATCCAAGAGCTCTTCCATGTCTCTTTTCATGTAGTCCGGGGAGGTACGTCTCAAGTCATTCACCCCAGCATGGACAAGTCGTATTTGTACTTGTTGTGGAGTGACTTGAGTGCATGCGTTATGTGGTGGATCCTGGCACCTGACAGGCAGCTGACTGTAATTTTCTCCTTGTTCAGCCTGGTGAGTGGAACATCAGTGTGCCTGACTATAGAGTCACCTATGACTAAAGTGTTGGGTACATTGTCTTGCCTTAGGGACTGTTGTTTGGTGGCACACTGGTGTTGTGAGCTATGTGTCACTTTGGTTGTGACTGGTGTTTGTTTGCGTTTCGGCTTCGGAGGTCCTTGTTGCTTGGGCAGGTTAATGTTAAGGGCCTCCGCATATGTGGGTTTAGTGTTGCTATGCATGGGTGTTGATGGTGTGAGTTTTGAAGGGCTATGAGTTGCTTGAGGTGTAATGCATGTGTTAACCTTCACCTCTTGACTGTCTAGCACAATCTTGGCCGGAGAGAGTTTAGCTTCCAGTTTGGCTATGTAAGTGCATCTCTCGCAGGTTATAGTGTTGGGTGGTAGGAGGAGAGGATTGCCTGTGTACATGAGGCAGTTGCCGCACTGCCTCAGTATGCCCAGATTCACCAGGTGGACAGGAGAAATCACCAGAAGCTGACCCTTGGACATGCCTGTTTAGGTGCTTTTTTTGTAAAGTTTGAGCCGTTTTCTTTTACCTTTGCAAAGTACTCTGCAATTATAGGCTGTTTGTGGAGTGGGATAACTGTAGCTGTGCACCTCTCAGTGGGCACGAACCCTGAGGCGAGGCTATGATTAAACATGACACTTAGGTGTGGTGCTAGTTCATTTTGTAGTTCATGTAGTACACAGCCTGGGATGTCATCTGGTCATAGTGCCTATGATTAATTTCTCCTTATTGACAAGGAGAGCTGAGTGCTTGAATCAGTTTCAGGCTTCCTAGTGCTTTTCAGCAGGTTCTAGAGCAAGTGCTAGTCACAGGGGTTCAGAGTTTAGTGCTACTACTGGATTAAATGTGCCTCACTCTCTAGTATCCGATGCCTTTAGAACCTGAGTGTGGGTCTTTAGGAAGAAATAAAAAAATAAGAGATAATAAATAGAAAAATGAGATGACTGGATAGCGGAGAAGGTTTCCATGCTCTTGTATGACTTGCCGGATGGTCAGGCGTCACATGAATTGCTGATCCTATGTTTGCTATGCTGTAACCTCAGGGAGCTGGAAAAGGCAAGCTAGTGATGGAGTTTTCCAAATGCAGCTTAGCTAGCAATTGTAAACATTTAAAGGCAGAAAAGATGGGCAGTGTTTTTGGGCTTGCTTTGTGGAAATTTTGTAAGCAGTCACTGTGTTTCAGCTGTTTCATGGGGCTCTGGATAGGGCAATGCACGTCTATCTGTGAGGAATGCCATTTTATTTTTGTGCACTTTTCTAGTGTCTCATAGAATTCAGTATTATGTGCTTACAGTTTTGCCTTTTAGTTGCCACTACTACCTAAATATAAGTGTAAGTTATATGCTGATGTGTTTAACACAAGTCGCTTAATTCTGCTTGCTGTTGGCTGATATGGGCAAAGTCAGTGATGTGCTAGATCAGCTTGGGGTAACAGTTGCCTGTAGGGTGGCTTCATGTTAACCACTGCCTATTTAGTATGAAGTACAATTCCTGTAGAGCTCCTTTGTGAAAAGTACCTGGTTTCATGGCAGGTGAATATTATTCTGCTTTTTATCCAGGAGGGAAATATTCAAACTATTGATTTGCAAACTCCTGTGGTGAGAGTTTCGTCAGCGTTTCAGAAGCTGTAGCACTGCTGAGTCACTCATTATAAATCACTCCTCCTTACCTTTATGATTTACCTAAGGTTGTAGAACACAGCAGCATATGTAGGCACACAGCTTTTACCAGCCATGTCATACCAGGTACATCCTCTCTGTTTAGGCAGTAGGATAAACGCAACAGTGAGAACCAGAAGCATGTCCAGATTTGTTAAGGTAAGCACAAGATAAGTGACTAATGCTATAAGTGTATGTTTTTACTTATGTGCATCCTTTTGTATGGTGCGTACTGTTTACATGCTGCTCTGCAAACTTGCTTTTTGGCACAATTTTTTTAAAATGGTAAGATCCATCAAAATTCGTATGTGTGTGTGTGTGTGTGTGTGTGTGTGTGTGTGTGTGTGTGTTTGTGTGCATGTACATATATAGATATATATGTGTGTGTGCATGTGTATGTAATGTATGTGTATATATATATATATATATATATATATATATATATATAATGTGTGTGTGAATATATATATATATATATATATATATATATATATATATACAACAGTGTGTATATATATATATATATATATATATATATATATATAATGTGTGTGAATATATATATATATATATATATATATATATATATATATATATATATATATATAATGTGTGTGTGTGCATTCTGTTTCTGATAATTTACTGATGAAGCTCAGAAATGCTGTGGTATTTTAGAATGGTGGAATAATAAAACCTATGCAGCTGGTTTGCTTGTAGGAATTTGGATAGCAGGATGGGACTGCTGCATGTTTTTTCTCTTTACCCATAGTGCATATGTATTTTGGAGCCAGTTTATATCTCATAGTTACAGATCAGAAATTATTGCGGCAACAGTTTTTAACTTGGGACTGTCCTAAAGTAATTTCAGTGATAATCCGCTCCAAGAATAAAGAAACATACAAATGGACAGTGTAGAAAATAGGGACTCTAAAACCTGTATCCATATTCTGCTGTTCTTATCTCAACTGGCTGAGATGCAGGACAAAAGAAACTAACCACATTTTCCACATAAGAAAAAATGATTGTGTGTTACAAGATGGTAAGAGTTCAAGACTGTCTGAGAACACGAACACTGGACATTTGTCAGGGGTGGTCAAGTTTGTGTGTTTCTCTACATAACTGTCATTTTATTTACTATTTAGTTTTAGTCAGGCCCCACAGCTTGCACTTCTAGGCAGACTCTGTTTTGGTTGGGTACTATCAATTTCAGTATTCATTTTTCTCTTATATTTTTTTAGATTATGGTTATTCCATTCAGGAAACTCCCTGCTGCTGCTGTAGAATTATATGGACCCTCTCTGGGTGCATACTGAGGGTGGTCACCTCTCTGAGTGAATTGCTTGTTCCTCCATTGTGTATCAGATACTGGTTAGAAGGATTAAGAGGAATGGATGGCACAATCCCCCCTGCATAGTGAAGATAAGGGGTGAAACGCCCCAAATAAAGGTCATGGTTTTGGACTTGTGATGAGTGTGTTTCAGGGGAAATTACCAGTCACAAAGTTTTATATTTAACTTTTTTAAAGTGTTCAAATTTAGCTGTGCTATCTACTTCATTTGGCACATTCTTGCTGCCGGCCCATTTATATCAAATGAGGGAGCTACAGGTTTTTTTCTGAAAAAAGTAACTAAGTTAAGGTGCTAAGCTGCATCTCTGGGCATAAATGATGTGCACAGACATGCACTATACAAAATTATAAAATATGTATGAACTTAACTTATTAATACCTTTGTGGTGTTTATTTATTTAACATTGGTTTATTTAGCATTTGTTTACTGGGATTGTCTGACTGGGATGACTAGCAATCCCCTTTTTGGCAGAAGCCCAAGTTCCCCAGGGGAAAAAAAAACATACAATAAACTACAACACCACACTAAATGTGGACAAATACCTGTCATACCTTAAACCTCCTTACTCTCCCTTCTTCACTCACTTCCTTACGTCTATTAGTTTCTCTCCCCTGGCTTTCTCTCAAATATATTATAAACCTGCTTTTCTCTCACTTTGTATTGCACTTCCCATTTGTATTATTCTAGCTCACCTTTATTTTCTCTATAAACTGGCTAAAATTTCTCTAATAAATCCTTGTCATATAACATGTAACTGCTCTTAACCAATGTTTTCATATTATGTCAAATGTGGGTAATTATTTAAACTGTGTATTTTGTTTTTGTATTATTTTTAAAGACTGTAAACTTATTATTCTTAAAATGTTTTGTAATACTTTGGAGTTTTTCTCCCTGGGCCACCACTGAAAATAGACTGCTACTCAGTTGGAATTTCATAGTAATCACGTCAATAAATAAATAAATAAATTACAATACATATGATTACATTACAGTAAGCCTGTTATAGTCTTAATACATGTTAACTACACATCAAATGCAGATACAGTATGAAAAAACATGGAAGTCTTACAGTAATTATGGAACATGAACATACCTTACTGTAATAAGTGAGCATACCTTACTGAAAAGAGTGAGTATACTTTAACGTAATGAGTGAACGTACTGTATCTTACTGTGATTAGTACTTACAGATTACTAGTGAGGATGGTGGAAAAGCAATGTGCAGAAATAGTATAAGTTTTGAACTATTTCATAGATGTACACTCTAAGAGAAGTTTGAGTAAGAGAGGTTCAAGATAAGCTTATCTAGTGTAGATTCTACAGTATGGTATTATGAGAAGGGATGATGTCAGATTCTACACCATGATAATGTGAGATGAGTTGTTGATGTTAATCAGTTGTATGGCAAGAACAGTGCCATGATTGGGTTAAGGTGTTGCTTTAGTTGTCTGAATAGAATCTGCATAGCTTTTCAGTTTGTTTTAGACAGAGTGTGATAAGAGTTCCACAATCATAGTTAGCGTATAAGGATTTATCTGCTGAATTGTTAGCTATGGTTGTGAAGAGATGATTTTGGTCTGAGAACAAAGATCCCTTGTTGGTAGGTAGTTGTGTAAGGTGTTTCTGAGGGATGGCCAGTTGTCTTGATGGTAGATTTGTGAGCGAGTGGTCAGTAGTTGAGAATAAATAAATAATCTTAGTTCTATCAGTGCTGTGCAGTGATGCAAATAAGGTTGCTGGTTTGTTGAGAATTTAGCAGTTTTGTTATAGCATAAGTCTAGTTTAGATCCGAGAGCGGAGTTAAGATTAATGAGAAAAGTAGATGTATATAGGAGTGAGGGGAGAAGGTAGTTAGATGCTGTTGTTTTGGAATGGTTTGTTAGGTAGAATTTGATTCTATAAAGAATCAAATCTTAGGAGTATGTGTTTAAAATGCTGCTTAAGGTAGTTATGTCCTGAGTATTAATACCTAATATCTCTCAAGAGCAGGTCTTAAACACTCTCTCCAAGGTCAAAAATACAAACTCTATGGCAGCAGACAACATCCAAGCCTGTGTTCTACATGGGTTAAAACGGGAATTGACATCACCATTGGGCATGCTTTTCAATCAGTGCCTAACACTGGCTTCATCCCAGAATAATGGAAAACCAGTCATTCCTTTGCACAAAGGGGGTGCATCCACTGACCCCAGGAACTATAGATCCATTAGCTTGACCAGCTTTATCTGCAAGGCCATGGAACAAATCATCATGGACCTTATTAACAAAGATATAGATAATCCACAAACACTCAACTCCATCCAGTTTGGCTTTGTTAAGGGGAGATAATGCCTGTTAAACTTGGTGGACTTCTTTGAGACAGTCACCAAAGCCCTAGATGAGGGCAAATTTGTGCACACGGCCGACCTAGACTTAGCCAAGGCCTTTGACACAATCCCCCACTCAGGCATCATTGATAAACTCATCCAGCTGGGTATCAACCCATATATTGTCAGGTGAGTTGCAAACTGGCTCACTGATAGAACTCATATGGTCAAAATAGGGGACTCCACCTCCTCCAGCAGACCTGTAACCAGTAATATTCCACAGGGATCAGTTTTGGGACCCCCTACTGTTCAGAATCTACTTCTCCAAAATCTACTTCTCCAAAGTACAGGCTACCAATAATGGACTGTGGCTGACAAAGATTGGTGATAACTGCAAACTGAGAACAATCATTGAAACCCCTAGTGATGTCAACATCCTGCAAGAAGGTCTTACACAGACTAATGACTGGTGCCAAAGTCATGGTCTTAAACTTAATGCAAAAAATGCATTATCATCCCCTTTGACAAGGGTGATGTTCCTGCAAACTACCACATCAGTAGCAATACCCTAAGTACACAGTCAGTGGTGAGAGATCTGGACACACAGGTCTACAGCAACCTTAACTTTGATCATCATGTCTGCATTTGATATTGCTCATCTCATAAGTAAGGACATTGCCTCTAGAAAAAAAGAGGTTATAACCTCCAGTACTCTTCTCTCATCAGGCCAATAATAGACCACAATGCTCCCTTTATGTTCCTTTCCAACCTCCTGCAGCAATTGGAGATCACAAAGGTTCCTTACAAAGAATATTCAGGGTCTTCAAGAAATGTCTTATGCGGATGGACAGAAATCATTGTCACTTTACTCTGTGTTGTACAGGCTGCTCAAAGGCAGCTTGTGCCTTGCATATAGAGCAATCTCTGACTCAGCTTTAATGGAAATGCTGCACATTTGCAAGTCAAATGGCACACAGGTCACTCACTAAAGGATTTTAACCTAGTATGTGACATCAACAGAACTTGCTGGAGAAGGAGATTTGTCTCACAGAGGTTGCCCCACTTTTGGAACAAGCTTCCTATTCATGTTAAACAAAGCCCCTTCTTGTCCCTATTTATGCATACTTTGGACAATTGAATGGGTAACAAGAAACAGCGGGGGTTCCACCTGTATCTCTCTTGGACAGGGAAAATAGGTGCTGATTTTAGTGCCTGCTTGAACCAGACACCCTTGGGAACCAGGCTAGGCTTGTAAGGGACCTGGGGCCACTACCGTAGTAATGTCCTATGATCTTATGTATAGCACCATGGGGATGTTCCTACCCCATGACATCTGAAGTTTTGTACTTGTCTGAATGACTTCCAGTACCACTGAGTTCTATTTGTTGCCTTCTCAGATGGGGTTAAGAATAATCAGCACACCAATTCTCTTACCATCATATACTATACTAAGATATAAAACTAAAAATCCATGCTAGCAGGATGGGCACTTTGTGCAAATCAATATTAATACACGGAATATATAGATTGCAATCTGACACATGAGCTATAAAAGCTTTGTATTAATTATTGCTAGTTTCAATTACAGCACCTTCTCTATTAACTGTATTTTCATTTAAATCTACTGTTTGTCATAATTTGTGTCCTGTTTTATTTTGAATTTGTTTTATCTTGCGTAACTGGTGCTTTGGTATTAATGCACTTTATTAAAGCTGAGGTTGATTAATTGATATTTCATCTTTTCATTTCAAAAGCTAACCTTACTGTGTTTAGATTATTGTGGAAACTACTATTATAATTTTAAGTATAGATGACTCCAGTATATCCTTTGCAGGATTAGTACCTGTCTGATAAAATGTTCAATCAAGTAACCCAAACTCTGAGTTGTTAACGTTTCTTGTGTATGTGTATTCTAGTTCATAGAAAGGTAAGTCATCATGGCATGTCTGGCAGATAGCACAGAGGATTAAGTTTATAAGGTGTTAATGAATTGCTTCCTGTAGTCTATGGTTTGATTGTTTCATCCTCTGTTTTGCCCACTATAAAATTCTGAGCAAGTTACTTAGCCAGACAGTGGTTTGGGAAATTGGGCTTGGCTCCTCAGTTTATCCTAAATCACATGCTCAGTAGCAGCCTATGAACTGATCACCTATCTTGCTGCTCTCTGGACAAGAATCATCTTCTGTCTTTTATTCTACATAGTGGTAATCCTACTGGTATTGTTATTCCAACCAGTGTGTGTGTGTGTGTGTGTGTGGGGGGGGGGGGGGGGGGTACATATATGTTTGTTTTACTTTTCTTAACTTGGTAGTTGAGCTGGTTTCTTGAACCATTCAGCCATGAACCAGGCGAAATGAAATACTGATATGAGATATGCATTTGTCAGTAGTATAATATCTAGTAGCTCCTTAAAAAATGCATATGTAGCAGTACCACAGATTATGAATGACATTGTAACCACGTTTCTGTTATAGTAGTATAGCTGGTACACTGCTGTACAACATGCTGGTGACAGCTTAAATATTATCCTGCAGTCTGTAAACATTGTTTGTTATAACATTTATGCACTAAGGTGCATTTTTTCATGAGATATGAAAAGGGTTCCATTATGGCACTATTAAATTATATGCTACCGTGCTCCTTTACTGTACTTCATTTCAGTGGTGCAACATATATACAGCATTTAAGGACTGATTCCTATATTTGATATACCGCTCAGCCCAAGTAATCCTGGGAGATATGCAAACCTAAGAACAAATAAAATAAGTTTACCATAAAAGTTTACGTAACAAAATCCCTAGACCTTTCCACATATGAAGAAATGTATTGTTTTGCAAATATTAGCATGTTTGGCAAGTGCATTACTAAAAATATTTGTCTCAACAACATACATTTTTTATGAATTCTATAGTAAAATTCTCTTGAATTTGGCCCTATATAGAATGCCTAGAATTCAGTACAGCATGCTACAAGTACTACAAATTTTGACTTACAATTGAAGTTCCCTGGTACTGCAGCAAAGCACAATTCCTCAGAAATATTGTGCTGAGCAGCACATACAGTGAACCAGCTTCTAGTTTTGAAGGAAGGGAATCAGAACTGGAGAATGCATTCTGCAGATCCAAAAGGTTTGCCTACAGAAATTATAGTAATAGTGTCAGCAAGGCAATGCCATATACAGTAGGGGACCCAAATGAAAAGCACCTAAGAAGTTAGAGTTTTCTGTCCATAGACTTCCAATATACAAAACAGGTTACAAAATTTGAGCCTGCATTGCAGAGCAGGCTTCAAATAATGCTAGCTATCAGAAGAAATAATGAAACAGAAAGGGAAAAACATTCCAAAGAGGTATGAAGTCTAATTTTTTTTTTTAATTATCAATCTTTTCAGTCTTCAGTACAACTGAAATACTGAAATACAAGTGTTGAGTCAAGGCCAGTGATTTGTACCTGCAGTTACAGCAGATATTTATAAAATGCTAAACAATTTGTAGAAGTTTGTTAGACGTCTGAATCTAAGATTCATTTTTAATGATCTGGGACAGCATAATAAAAATTTCAGGTAACCTAGTTTATGTAGTCTACCACTCAAACCTGAATTAGAAACATTTTAAGAATAAGAGAGAGAGAGGTGTAAGCTGCTAAAAATGAAATGGGACAAGAGGTTTTATAATTTAGAAATGGAGGAAAAGTCAGCCCTTGTCAGACTTAAGAATGACAGTGAGTTGTTAACAACTAAACGCCACAAACTTGCAGTTCTTGATACTAAAGAATACACAGCAGCTATATAAAATTTGCTAAATGACCAAGGAAGTTTTGTGGAGTGATGCAGTGAAACATGCAGTTTAATAGATTCATTTATTGAAGAATGCTTAAATGAAGGTTAATCCTCCATTTAGACCTATGGTTGCCAGTGGTGGCAGCAAAATGCAGGCAATGGCAATTTTGTTGATAGGGTTCTTCAGGAGATAGTGACAAAAACTGCATCTTATGTAAAAGACGATCTTGATTTTATTCAGACTATTTCTACACTTGAAGTCTCAGAATCAGTTTATTTGGTTACAACTGATGTTAAATCTTTGAATACATTTATTTCCAGTGATGTTGGTGCAGAGAAATTTTCTAGCCAACTGTTTCAGCAGATACAAGTGCAGACTGAAGTATTAGATGTTATTTTATCGTATAAAAAGTCCCGAGACCAATGATTTTTAGTAATGCACTTGCCAAACAAGCTAGTATTTGTGGAAAAACTAAACTGATGGATAAAGTAAAAAATTATAGAACTAAATTTGATGATGAAGAAGAACTTGATTGGAAAGAATACATATTTGGCAATTGGAGTTTTATGCTTGTAGTTATCTAGGGTTAAATGATAAAGGATTAAAATTTTCTTGAAAAGAAAAAAATTAAATCATGGAACATGAGATGAGTTACATGATTAGTAGCAAGATCAGTGTTAAGTATTTGTTCTAATTGTTACTTCAGTCTGAAAAAGTCTCTTAAAAAGGTGAACGTGCTTACAAATTACAAATTAAATTTACTTTTTTATTTTTAAAATGCGTTTGTTTTCTATTCGGTATTTTTGTGACATACTATTTTTGAAGTAATGCCTTACTTCAGCGTATTAATTATCCATCCAACATTTGTTAGCATTTATCATCAAAACCCATTCAGCAACTCCTATACATTTTTACTAACATTTGTATGTCTTTTTATTTTTTTATTTGTTTTGTAATGCTCAGTCTAGAACAAAATTATTAGATCATAATAAATATAAAATCAACAAAATGTTTCCCCTTTTTGGCAAATAAACTGTCAGATTTACATATCAAAAAATGCCATTCTACATTTTGCACTACAAAATTCCCAGAAAAGAAGTTGACTTCCCCTCTTGTGTTTTCCCTAAACAGTTCTGAATCATCTTTTTTACTCCCGAAGGGCCATTAGCTTATAATCGCCTCAGGGTGCTTTAATGGCTAGTGGCCATTCTGATATATAAAATAAAATCGCCTTCTACCTTGCCTCACTTTTATTCTGAACCTGCATTCTCAACATGAAAAACTGTTCCATCTCACCTGTCCACTTACTTTCAAAAATGCCATTCCAGCTCACATCTCTTCTGGTTACTTCTATTAGACACAATGAATATGTAATTATTTTCTGTGAATTTTTGTATATGTATCTGTATTTATCAATGTATTTTAGTTAAAAATATGAAAGGATTTTTTTTTAAAGGCTGATTGCCATTTGTCAGGATAAATGTTCTCTACAGAATAATTCCTGCTGATGAGACCAAGACAGATTGAAGGAAATGAATGCACCTCTAAGCTAGTATGACTGATTTTCTGAACAACTCATCATTGAAAGATTTGCATTGCATTCTGAAAAGAAAGGACACATGACAAGAACCACAGGCTGAATATGCAAAATAACAGAAATATGTGACGAAAATATATGATGAAAATAGTTATCACGTAAGGATTGTGGAAAATGATATTCTGAAGTTTGAAGATGTTTTATGGAAATGAACTGGTAACACCCTTGCCCCTCATGAGCAACATGTAAATATTCTGCCCATCTCAGGGTTATTCATGCTTAACATATAAAGGCTAAAATTGTAATGTAAGGCTAGGCTTCTAAAGATCCTCACAGATCAATAGCCTAGTAAGTACCTGTGAACCTATGAATGGCTAGTTTTCAATATATGTTGTACCATTATAAGGAGTGTCAGACTCTGCATATAACTTCCTTGGGTGGTGTGGGATAAATGTATATATCTTTAGTTTATTATATAAGCAAGTAGAACGGGTTTTGCATTAGATTATAATATAAACTCCTCCACCTTCCTGCTTATAATTTGAGCATATTATTCCATTTCAGTCCCTCTGCTAACATCCATTGTTTGCTTTGTCTACCCATATCTCTGAAGCATGATTTGCTACAACCTCCACTATAATATATTTTCTCATAGGTTCACAGGTGGTGCTATGCTACTAGACCAGGAGTTATTTAAGCTTCACAAAGCTTATCCCAGATTTACCAAAATATTGCTGACATGTCATAGGTTGATACCCTAAGGAATTTTATGGTTATTCTATAAGCTTCTACACATGAAACATTCACAGGTTGCCCCTCTCCCTTAGGTGCCAGGTAAATATGTGATTTTGCATCCATCATTCCAAGTTACATTGAACAGATTAAAGATAAGCTTCTCCTCTTATCTGGAACAGGTTTCCCATCTACATGGAGCAATCTCTGAGAAACATACCTGTCCCTCCAGCTAGTGGCATAGCTCAGATGGGGTGAGAGAAGAAACTGCCCCAGGCGCAAAGTGTTAAGGGGCATAATTAGTCAATCCCAATCACTCTTTAATGTAATACTGGCTTTTAAAAGCCAGTATTGGACTTGCAGTCAAACCTGAGTGCTGTAAAGTTGCTTATGTAGTCTAAACTGTAGCAACTGCTTATTGCATTGTAGCAAAGATCTAACTGTAATAAACTAATCACGTTTGCTATTCACTTGAACAGGTGAGGGGCTGGAGTGCTAGCTCATAACATCGACCCAGACTGCTAACTGAACCAGCTACATTTTTGCCTCCAACATGTGCTGACTATGCCACAGACCAGGTTTAGGTCCTTGGAAAAGGTTATTTCTGCTGATATTTGTTTTGTGGATATGCAGCAAATCTAACAGTGATGGATCAGAGGATGCTTTGTAGACTAGGCATAGGTCCATGGATATGTACAAGCCAATATCATAATGGGGAGTTGGCTTAATAGTTAAGGTCTTCACCTCACAAATACAAGGTACAGAGTTTTATTGTGACCCCTGGTTATTGGTTAGGCTTGTAATAGTTTGCAGCCTGATAGACTAGAATTTGTCTGTGAACCTACAGATTACCACACAGAAGTTTGTAGGAGACAGAGTGCAGGAATACTGCTTTAAGACAAGTCTATGTAGGCCTTGTTGCTTACTCCCAGTATTTTTTGTGAGGAACCTCTGTGGTCTCTCAAGCTGCTTCAAGTGGCTGGACGGGTATATGCCAAAGGGTACTCTGACTGGTCTAATGAGAACTGAGTACATTGGAATAATCATACCTCTCAAATGTACAGATTTTGGCAGAATGCCCATATTTTTGCCACATATTTTTGGTTCATTGTTCATAGAATTGTGGTTTTCTGGCAAATTAGTGGCAAATCATTAAAGACTAAAGTTAGAAAATGACATATATTTGAGTTTCAGATTTCATACCCTTCCAAAAACTCATGCCAATGTAAAACCTGTTATTCTATCACATTTCTAAGCTTGTAAGTGCAATATTTAAAAATTCTCCCTATTTTTGGGCCTTTGTCCCACTTTTATTTATGGCTTTGTCCAGATTTCTTGCTCAAACAGGTTGAGAGGTACGGGAACAATAATGTCCTTGGACATGGATATCTGGTCTGTATTAGGTCACTGAAATGGTATTCCAGCAAACACCTACTCAGTGACCCATAAGCAGTGAAACTCGCATGAGCAATTCACTGAATTCACTAAGGGCAAAGAAGTAGTTGCCTAAAGCACAATGGATAGCTACAGAACTTTGCCCTTTTCGCCACTGTAGTGTGATCCAGAGTTGGTATATATAATTAGGGCTGTATGGAGGGGTGAAGTCCCCCACATCTGGGGGTGTGGCGGCAAAGTCCCACACTTGGGTGGGTTAAGCTCTCTCAACTCAGTACTGGCGTAACCAGTCAGGAGGAGAAAGAAACCACACTCACTACAATTCCAGTCTCACATAGACCTACCACAACAGCAAATCAAACACATAATCACACAAAAACATACTCGGAGGCTCTAAATAAAGATCTGCCTAAGCAGCAGAGACCTCCAAAGAAGACACCCAAGCAACCGCTACCCCAAAACAAAACACGTGCAACACCTATCTCACAAAGCCAGTGTGCCGAACAGTCACAGCCCTTAAGGCTAAACAACACACCTGATACACTTGTAATAGGTAACTCTATCGTCAGGCACACTGACTTCCCGCTTACCAGGCTGAACAAGGAGAAGGTCACTGTGAGCAGCCTGTTGGGCGCTAGGATCCGCCACATAACATAAGCACTCAGGTCACTCCAAGGCAAGTACAAATATGACTCTGTCATTGTCCGTGCTGGTGTGAATGACCTAAGACGTACCTCCCTGGACTACATGAAAAGAGACATAGAGGAGCTCTCTGAGCATGTAGCCCAAGCCGGTATGACCCTCACCTTGAGTAGCATCTTACCCTCACCAAGAATGATGCCACAATATGAAGACAAGATGATCAATTTCAACAATTGGCTTAAGTACTGGTGTCATTCAAAGGGGATCCAATGCCCGTCAGCCTGGGATGATATGCTCAACAAGCCACGATGTTTCGCTAGGGACGGATTGCACCTGTCACCCCCTGGGCTTTCGGATATTGGCAAAGGCTCTTGCTACCCCCATAGTGCCTTTTTTAGGCAAGGCTCAAAAGACAAACCCACCTCCATAGGTATCACAAGGGATAAGAAACTAAGAGTAATGCTACTCAACGCCAGAAGTCTAAACCTCAAGATGCATGCACTCGAAACTCTCCTTAGCATGAAGAACATCGATATCTGTGCAGTAACAGAAACCTGGTTCAGGGCTCCGGACAGCACCCCAGCACTACCAGGTTATACCTCATACCATGCTTTTCGGCCCCAAAATTTGGACCGAACCACAAAAGGAGGGGGAGTATCGATATTCATCAAAGATACCCACACCTCCAGGTTGGTGGCAAAGCACAAAGCATCAGAGACTATCCATGTGCAACTAACAGTGGGTAAAGCTGCCTTCCAGTTTATAGCCTGCTACAGACCACCCTCCCAAACCCAGGAACCCCACTCCGCCTTCCTGAGAACACTGGAAAATATGAAGGTCTCTCCAAACACCATTATATTGGGCGACTTCAACTACCCAAACATAGACTGGGAGCATTACTCTAGCTCCAACACCCTAGCCCAAAGGTTCCTAGAATTCATAAACTCAAATGCTATGGAACAACGTCTTACCACTCCCACAAGAGGGGAAAACATACTGGACCTGATCATCACCAACATGGGGACTCTATGCTCCAGACCAGAAGTGTATCCCTCACTGGTAAGATCAGACCACAAACTGATCTCACTGGATATTCACATCCCGACCCCACCCCCTGCCCAGGAAACCACAGTGAAAAACTTCTCTAAAGCAAATTTCATACTCCTCAAAACCGAGGTGGAATCCTTCAAAGCCCCTGGGTCTGTGGAAAATGACCCAGACCGCAGAATCCTTTTTCAATGCATTCTATGAACACCTTCAGGAATGCATGGATCATGCAATCCCAAATAAAACCAAGACCCAAACCTCCAAAGGCAGACGTCCTGTCTGGTGGACCCCAGCCATAAACAAACTATACAATAGAAGGAGGAAGCTACTACAAGATAAAGCAAAATCCCAAAAAGGGAAGGCATCTCTGATCAGTATTAGCAAAAAACTAAGGGCACTCATAAAATCGTCTAAGGCCAGCTTCGAGAGAAAAATTGCACAGGACACTAAGGATAATCACAAGGCTTTCTTTAGTTATGTTAGGAACCTGGGTGGGAATTCCCAGATATGCTCAAAATTAGTCCAAAATGACAAAAAATACACCGAACCCACAGACATTGCCAAGCTGAAAGGTTCAGCGCAAACTCCCCCCCCCCTCCCCACCAAAAGGGCAAATATCTATCCCAGCAGAGTGCTGCCCCCCTGACATCTCAGATGCTCAGGTAAGAGCCGCCCTTTCCAAAGCAAAAAACACAGCATCAATGGGACCAGACGGTGTCCCTGGTTGCGTCCTACATGAACTCCAAGAAGAGCTAAACCCAAACATAAAACTACTGTTCAATCTCAGCCTTACTACAGGATATGTACCCAAAGAGTGGCATACAGCAACAGTGGTCCCTCTCCACAAAGGTGGTGCCTCAACGGACCCTGGAAACTATCGCCTCATAAGCCTGACTAGCTTGGTCTACAAAGCTATGGAAAGGATCATCATGGACCTCATAAATATATTGGGGAACTACAGACACTGGATCCTACCCAGTTCGGTGCAGATCCTGCCTGTTAAACCTGGTTGACTTCTTTGAAACAGTCACCAAGGCCATTGACGAAGGGAAGGTGGTCCACACAGCCTACCTGGACCTCGCAAAAGCCTTCGATACAATACCCCACTCGGGCATTGTATATAAGCTCACCAGCTTAAATATAAACCCCTATGTCACTAGATGGGTTGAAAACTGGCTCAAGGACAGAACCCACATGATTAGAATTGCTGGAGCCATGTCAGACTCCAAACCAGTTACAAGTGGCATCCCACAAGGCTCAGTCCTGGGACCTCACTTGTTCGGTATATATTTCTCGGAGGTACAGGCCAACACAGAAGGACTGTGGCTGACCAAGTTCACAGATGACTGCAAACTGGGCACCATAAGAGAGAAAAATTGCACAGGACACTAAGGATAATCACAAGCCATGGCCTCAAGCTAAACGCCAAAAAGTGTATAGTCATCCCCTTTGGCAAAAACAAAGTTCCCACAAATTACCACATAGGTGGTAATCCATTAAGTACAGAAGTAATTGGGGACCTGGGGACCCAAGTTTATAGCAATCTCTCATTTGACAACCACGTGGCCAAAGTGGTTAGAAAAACATTTTATATAACCCACCTAATTATGAAGGGATTCACATCTAGATTAGGGGAGGTCATCGTGCCTCTTTACTCATCCCTCATCAGGCCCATAATTGAGTACAAATGCCCCTTTTGGGATGTACCTTACCAAACACCTGCAGCAACTGGAAAGACCCCAAAAGTACCTCACCAAGAGGATCAAAGGGCTCAAACAGATGCCATATGCTGCCCGGTTAAAGAAACTCCAGCTCTACTCAGTGGCATACCACCTGCTCAGAGGCGACCAGTGCCTGACGTATAAAGCCATGTCCAAACCGGAATTAAGGGACATGCTGCACCTCAAAAAATTAAAATCCCATCAAGCTACATGCTCGAGAGACTTGAACATCAGCACTGAAATAAATAGGACATGCTGGAGGGACAGATTCATAACCCAGAGGCTCCCTTCACTCTGCCTAACCTCGGCTGGGATTTTATTCCAGAGTCCCTCATTGAATCTCTTCAAGAGAAATCTTGATGAGTGTATGGGAGATCATAGGTTTACCCCGGGTATCACTTCTGTGTCATTGTTAGACAGAGGCACAGTATACTAACCTCGAAAAAGAGCATAGCAAAATTAATTTAAAATAGGTGGCGAAAGCCAAACATACTCTGGCTAGGCTTATAAATGCCCTAGGGCAGATAGCCTAGTATGAACCTATAAAAGTTGGTCCATTGTGCTTTGGGCATCTATTTCATTGCACTTAGTAAACTCAATGAATTGCTGACACAATTTTTGCTGATTACAGGTTGCTGAATAGGTGTTCGGCAGAATACCATTTTGGCAAACTAATATAGACCCTGGATACCATGACCTTACTAATAAGCTGTGCAATGTAGAATTTTTCTCACCACAGTAGACTTCGTTGTCAAAGGTTGTGCAACTGTGGATATGCATTCCTAGATCCCTAAGCATGGAGTTTACTTTTAGGAGTGTATTATTAATTTGTAGCTGTTGTCTTAGTTTTATCAGCAAATGTTTCTGCCTTACACTATCCTGACTTCCCCTCCCTACCTGGTGCACTCTGCCTACAAACTTCAGGGTTTTATCTTTTGTACCCAACCTTGCATAAGCATCATAGTGTGTGACCTTTCCACTCATCTTTTCAGTCCACTGGCAGACATGTTTACACTGCAACCTATTTTCTAAGTCCTTAAGGTGTCTCTGCAACCTGTCCATATCTTGTAGCTGAGCATTGCCTTCCTGTGTTCCTCATTGACTTCTTTAGTGAAGTAACACTCCCTCCTCTTGACATTTTACCAAAATAACTTCTCAAAGAGAATTTTGAATAGAGAATTCTCCTGATGCAGTGCCCCTATAGCCATGATTAGTACATCGTGCCATGGCCATATATCCAAGATTACCATATCTGCCGTTTGCAGAATGCTATTCAGTTGGCACATACTGAGCTTCAGCACTGAGTGCTCTCTGTTGGAATCTTTTCCTGTTATATGTTACCCTTTTCAAAGTGACCATAGCTTGCTTCCCTACTACTGTCCCAAACAATTGTTGTGCCAGGATGGGCGCTGCTAAACTAACCTGTCATTTTGACTTCGACTCCTTAGTTCCAACATGCAAAACAAGAGATAGCACCCTCTAAAATAAGGAGCTTCTCTTGCTTAACTGCCAGATTTTATTTATTTATTTTTTTTTGACATACATAAAATGGGGTACTCCATTTTCATCTGGTATTGCCTATGATAAAAGGGTGATTTTAGAGGATTATTCCCATCTGTGTATCTATGTACATGTGTAACAGTCATTACCTGCAGATGTTCTGGACTCAGTAAGAAGTGATAGTTCAACTGTTCATTAAAATATTTCTACTTCATTTACATCATTAAGTTCACCTGGACAAGACCATGTAATCAAAAAAGTAAAAAGACAGAAAATAGTGAAGTAAATTCGGTACACGGGGCATGCATGAGTCAATACCTAACAAGCCCTGGAAGTAGGGAATGAGCTTGTAGATGTATAGAATTTTCAGCTTATCAATTAAAAAGTGGGCAAACTAGTTGGGTTGGATCTATGGCTGATGACAGGAATCACAATAATAACTATAATAAACAAAACTGTAAAGTAAAAAAAAAAATTCCTACACACTACCCATCGCATTTCTAAATGTACTAAATCTGAGAAAGTACAACATTATTTCTATATATATAAAAAATAAATATATATATATATATATATATATATATATATATATATAATGTGTGTATGTGTATATATATATATATATATATATATATATATATATATATATATATATATATATATGGGTTCCTGTTGGATCAACAATCCACATCCCCGAGGACCAGATCACCGAGACGAGATCGCCAACACTGCACATCCCTGACAATGGTGAATAGTGCAGAATGGGATATATTCCTATTTCCACAATGTGGTGCAATCTTGGAGTTGGTATATTTAAGTAGGGGGGTTGTGGGGGTGCAGGGGGGCTTGCTCCCCTTTTATACAGGTATTTGTTTATTTTTTTAAGCATATTACAGACACGGGAATAGGTTCTATTCTGTAATGCATACACTACCTTTGTTGGGGATGTGTCATGTTGGCTATGTCGTCTAGGTGATCCGGTCGTCGGGGATGTGGATTTTCATTGATGTAACATGGATCCATATGTATATGTATGTATGTATGTATGTATATAATGTATATAAAAATTATTTTGATAAAATGCTGGAGATGAATCACGAAAAGTTAGTGCAACTAGTTTAACATCACACCAGGGTACGATGTTTGGCACATTTCATGATGTATTATGTTGTCCTTACTTGCCATGAAAATCTGTGTTGCAGTATGTGGCAAAATTAGAGCTTAAACTCATTAGAATGCAGTACAGTTGTAGAGGTGTTTGTAACTTGTGGCAATGGAAAGAAAACGTTGTATCGTGTATTTGTAAGAATTAGAAGTCATGCCTATGCCTGTTCCGTTTCATATGCATCCCCTGTTAAACATGTACTTTCATTACCTTGCTTTGGTATTCCAAAATCTGACACTGTTCACTGTATGCACCAAAGTACATTAATATACTTAATAATGTAATTGTAAGAATTACACATCATGCCTATGCCTGTTCCGTTTCATATGCATCCCCTGTTAAACATTTACTTTCATTACCTTGCTTTGGTATTCTAAAATCTGACACTGTTCACTGCATGCACCAAAGTACATTAATATACTTAATACTGGGCAGTTTCAACAGCATTACAGTAAAGTTTATGAGACTTGAGTATCCCCAGGATTGAAGAAATAATGCTCGCTGGGTGAGTATTCCAGGCTGTCCTGAGATATGAGGAAGCTGTGCACTGTAGGGGGCATCATTATGGACCAGTCTTTCTAAATATCCGTTATGAATGGTATTAGCAAATCAAACACACAAGGTTTGTTTACCTAGTAAAAAGGGCATCAAGTTTCATCTTAGAATATAGAAGAATTTAGTATTCTATTTTGTAATGATGCAGTTTAAGCTGAAAGGAAGAGCAGTAACAAAGTACAACATTGCAGCTCTCCTGTAAGTGCGTGTCGTATTGGAGATGTCCTGATTATGAACTGTACATCTTTTTGCTCTTCACAAATTAAGCTTTTGATTCTCTGTGGTTAGAAACACAGGGATACAGTTGTGCCAATTACTGACCGCATTGTACATACCCTTTTGTAAAATAAATTTTAAAATAAGCTTGTGGTATTACGTTTGATGGGATATGTGCAAGCATTGTTCATCCTTGCAAAATGTAGGTTTCATATGTTTACAAGAAATGCTCTGAGGAGGAGGGATCTCATAATGAGTCAGGGGAGAATTGGTAACCGGGGGATGAGAGAAACTGGAAAAGTCAAGAGACCAGCTGTGCATGAGTAAGTAGGTGCAGTTACTTAAAGCAACACAAGTTCCATTCAAAGGAATCAAGATTAGGAAATGAATAAGCATGACCTTTCTTTCTTAACTGGCTCGTATAAGAAGCACTGGTCACTTTAGGAATAAATGAGAAGCCTGCAAAATGTCAGAAGTGCTTGGATCATGAGTTTGACTGAAAATAAAAGATGAGGGGCTTCAAGTATGAAAGAAGTACAAACAAAGTAGTCTAACAGATGTTTCTGTATGCTTATAATAACAAGAAGCACTGAAAAGATACGCTGGGAAGTTTAAGTGCATCTCTCATTAACAGAAAACAGTAAGTAACAATTTAACTAATTTTATTTATGTATTTATTTGCATTTGTTTACTGGGATTGTCCACTGGGCCAGAATGAGCCCATTTTCAGTGGAGGCCCAGGGAGAAAAGCTCCACAATATAACAAACATACAACCGAGGACATTAAGTAACAGATAAATAAGAAAGTCATAAATCACTACTACATACATTAGAAAACAACTTCTCAGTAATAGTTAAATGAACAAAGTAAAAGCTAACAACATTAATTACAGTGCAGTAACAGGTTTGCAGTCTCAGTACAGTAACAGGTGTGTAGTCACAGTTGAGTAGGAGCACATTATTAGCAATTACATTTGCTACAGTTTGCAGCTACTTTACTTTCATCTTACTAGATGATTATTTTTTTATTTTATTTTTTTTTTTTTGCAATTTCTATAACATGCAACACTATTATCAAGTTAAATGCCAGAAAACAGATACTATCATTTATAGCTCAAATTATCTTGAGGAAGCTAAGAGATAAAATGAATACTAAAAACAGTAAGAATGTGGCTTTGATGAAAAAATCCTGTATACTCAATCTCTGTTATACAAAAACATTATGTATTGGTCCAGAATGAGTTAGACAAGCTGTCTACATTCATACATACATAATAAACAAGACTTTTTAGAGGTGAAGGCAATGCAAAATACTATAAAGGGGCATCAGCCCCTTAAAACACAAGAGAGGAGACGTGCTTTTGTTTTTGCAGGTATGACTTGTCTATAGAACTAATGATATTAAGTAGGCAGGATGAAGCATAAACCTCAGACACAGAGACCATTGAGCAGATGGAAGATGTGAAACGCCTACCCAGCCTGGAAAAATAGAAATGTATTTGGAGTTTATAATTCATTGTTTAAGACTGAAAATTGTAAGTATTTCCCAGTGTGGGGCTGAATATGCTGGTGTAGGCTGGGGTTTGACATCATAAAATTTTGTAAGTAAGAAGCAGGTGAGATGGTCATGTAAATATAAAATGCACTACAGGCAGGCAAGTCGGATGCTGGAATATGCAGGTCTCGCGAGACTGTATAATGCAAGGAGAAGGTCCATAAGCATTGTCAACTTAACTTGGGGCTTGAGATGTGTGTTCTTCCTTCTCAGATATAGGGCAGGGAGGGGCTGTGCACAAAATGTTATTTTCTTAAAGCAAGATATTGTATGTTCTTCCCCACGGTATGTAAAGGAATGGATGAAAATGATCTCTTAACAAGAGCTCTTTTATGCCAGGATCCATGAAGCTTCTTCCTGAGCTACCGACCTTTATCACTTGTAATTAAGTCACTGGTCTAGTACTAAGACAGAACATTATATTATTTCAGCCCATTACTTTCTGCCCTACCAGAAGGAGTATTAAATGGAACAAAACTGTTAGTGCCACAGCTGTAGTATATGCTGGTCACGCCAATATCCCTCCAAGTATCTCCCGTGAATTCTGTAAAATGTCCTTCCTTTATCAGTGTTCCAGTATTCTTTATAAATGAATATCCTGCCAAGAATAGCCGCACATATGGCCAGTGGCCATAAGTCAGATGTAACATACAAGTCAGATATGACATGTAAAGTGTAGGGTATGTAAGTTATGTGCAGGTGCCTAAGCCTCAGAACTACTTTGCTGCCTGTCCAAACACTCCCTTTTGAATTCAATCTGCAAGTCATTTGCATTAATACAGCTACCAAGCCTTCAGAAGATAATTGCCCCATTGCATTTTTTTTTCTTCAATTTTCTTTTGGGTTGTATTAACTTTTACATGTCATCCAGAAAGGGAAAATGTGAGCATCTTTTTCGTTTTTGGTCTAGATGCTGCCCACAACCATAATCATTGTGAGATTTGTCAAGCATTTGTACTGTTGACCTTATGCAGCCATCTGGCTTCCCTTTCTGTCTTTTTGGAAAAACAGTGATTGAAGCTTCTGTTTTAGGGATCCATGGCTGCCGAATCTACCTTCCCTGGCATTCAGCCACCACTTAAGAAAAAATCTAAAAAATGTACTGAATCTTCTACTGTCCAGCCTCTTCCAGATATCTCCATTGGGATGGATAAATAACATGAGGACCATCCAGTTTCAACATCATCCCCCTCTGATATGAATCAGTTGAAGGCTGTCTACTCAATCATCCGCTGAGGTTTTGCCACTATCTTCTATACACAATGGGAGGGTCAGGACTGTGGCTAATCATTTTGGCGGGGCCTAGCGGTATTCCCCAGATTCTTGTTAGTGAGGAAGTCCTTGCTTCCCTTATAGGTCAAGTAAAGGTCCGAACCCCTAAGTTTGTTAGGGTTGATGTTTCTTTGAAAAAGAAACAGAAAACCAGACATGGGGCTCCTGTAGCTAGGGATCCTTGTAAAATGTGGCAGGATTTCACTAAGTAGTCTTTTCAAAGTCCTTATAGCTTTGAAGTGCCCTCAGGGAGTCTGTTCCTTGGTCCTCTACTCCTTAGTATACTTGAGATTCTGATTCCTAGGAGGGGATGTGCAATTAGGTTCTATGGAGGAGTCATCTGCCTACTAATCTCAAATTCATTCCCCTCTTGCTTTGAGATCTGAGGGTGGAAGATTCCCTTTACTGTGATTCCGCCATTGAAAAGTTGTCTTTTGGGGATACTATTTTATGCATGACTGAACATTTTAAATGGGGTTGTTCCCAGATTTCTGATATCCAGAAAAGGTACTATTACCTTTTACCGACTGGTTCACCTCAACCTTCTACAGCCCCTCCAAAGAAACCTGCTTGGTTTTATACAGTTCCTGAAGCTGTAACGTGTTTTATATAAAAGCCTCTCTTCTGACCCTGCAGTGATTTTCCTGCTGACTGATAAGCCTTCTAAATTGCTATCAATTTCCAAGCTTTTACCTTCTGATGACAGTCATGGTATTGACGTGTATAAGTATATAACTCTGCCACCTTGGCTTTCAGAGCCATAAATTATCAGACCCATTTGATTATGTATGCCCAGGCTCCTGTTTTTTAACTTGCAGATGGTCTGTCTGATTTGCCTGATTCAGAAGCCAAGTCCTCTACTATTTCCCTTTGGAGCTCTACTTCCCAGGTAGCTCATCACTCTCTAAAATGTAGTTGTGATACTGCTGACGCTACCTATATGGTGGATGTATTGGGGTCAGTTATTTGGCGGTATTTCTGGTTGCAGTTCTAGTCCCTTCATGAAGACATTAAAGCTCACACTACCCCCTAGATCCTATTTTGCTCTTGCTTAAATGTCTGCCATGTTTATCATTTTATACAATAATTTCTTTAAATCGATTTTGTTTCTGACCAAGATTGCTAATGTTGACTCCTTCATTATTTTTGATTCTCTTATTCCTGTTGACTTTGTTATATTGCAGAAAATTGTAGCTATATTAATTTAATGCTTTGAATAATGTATATTTTTGTCTCTTGCAAAAGGTCCTTGGACTGGTCTACTTACCCAGTTAGCAAAGGACAAAACAATAATTGCAGATCAGACATGGGACCAGGTTATACTGCACAGACTCCAAACACTATAAAGTATATAGTGCTCAGCTTTAGCTTCAGAATCCTCAGATATGTGTACTGGTCTGAGACCACATCAGCATACTTTTCAAGGTACCCATCTGGTATTATTGTATAGCAGCACATGTATACCCTCTTTCCCAATCACAGCAAATTTGCATACACCTACATCCACTACAAGTTCTAATCCCATGTAAAATAAACTCGTTTCTCATATCTAGGGCTATCTGATTGCCCCCAACCCAACCCCACCCTACACATATACACACACATTATTACTCAAAATATGAAATTGGGAATGTTTACTATATGATACTGATTTCCCTGTTGCAAAATTAAAATGCTACTCTGTTATTCCTTTTTCTTACATTTGTTTCTGGGTCATGGCAGTTTGCTGAAAATGTCTCTACTGAGGGCAGTTTTGTAGTATGAGCTTATCAAATGCAGAAAGCAGTAATGGTTCAATGTTTCATTTCTTACAGTGGTCTCAGCAAATGATATCAAAATCAAATCAAGTGCTTCAGAGTTGTATAGCCATATAGTAGTTGGTTGGACAGTTATAGTCAGGACTGCTTGCAGATTTGGGCATACTAGTAGCTAGAACAGAAAATTTAAAAACATGGCTGAAAATCTACCCACATTGATATGCTATGCCATGTGACCACAACAGGATCACCTTCCTGCAGAAACAAAAAACACACAACCACTGATTTGTAATATCAATGCCTTATGTGCATTTGTGTGCTGCTCTGCAATACTTTCACTTCCATAACGTGCACACATACACGTTCACACAGAGTTGAAGATAAGAAACTGCATAGTTGTTGGTACGCAGCTTAATAATATGGTGAAAAGAATACTGTTCAACAACACAAGACCACAGCATAGAAGTGTAGCGTTCCCCCTCTACCATTGTATGTAGAGAGAATATTGAACTGTATAACTAATTGCATTAGAAATGCACAGTGTCAAAGGCCACACTACAAGACCCCTCTGGGGTGCTTCATCTGACACACATCAGTACACAAACATCTGCCTGTTAAGAGTAAATACGATATCTTCAGAAATGCATCATATCAACTGTTGAGCTAGGCACCATGCATTATATAAACCCAAATTTGCCATTGGAGGAATGTCTCATGCTCTTGTTTTAGATGCATCTGAAGCACAAATGCACAGATGCACATGCTTACACACACACACACACACACACACACACACACACTTGATATACAAGTTCTGCTGTTATTCTTAGCCATCCTGTTTGTGAAAAGCTCCATTTTCAAAGCTTATGCTGCTTTACTTTATTATGGTTTGCTTTATTACAGAAGATCACCTTGGAAATATTAGAAAAAATGTGAAGCAAGGAAAGAGGTCTGCATAGAAAGCATTTAAAGCTGCACTTGAGAGTCTCAGGCTTAATCTTTCGGTTGTGAAGAGCCTTCTTGTATCTTGGGTAAGGATCTAAGCATGTTTAGCATCAGTGACAAGTTGTTAGTTTCAGGAAAACCAAATGGTACTAACAGAAATGGCTTACTGAAGAGGCTGCAAAATTACCTCACAAAGAGGTAGGATCCTAGGCCTTAAACACTTGTCCTATATGGACAGACTAAAAAAAACACCAACTATTCCGTCTCATATTGCCTACTTTGAGGTGATCTCTGCTTGACTTACAAAGCCATATCTGACCCAGCTCTGTTAGTAATGCTACATCTAAAGAAATCCCAATCCCTCCATACCACACACTCCAGAGACCTCAACCTCAATACCACAATCAACAGAACATGCTGGAGGGACAGGCTCATAACCCAGAGACTGCCCATGCTGTGGAATAGACTTCCCGTACATGTCAATCAGAGAACCTCATTGGCCCTCTTCAAGAGAAATCTTGATGAGTGTATGGGAAATAGAAAATCACCCCAGGGACCACTCCAGTGGCATGCCTCAACAGAGGCACTAGGAACTAAAGGGTGGCACAATGCCAGGCTAATCCTATGTGCTAGGCTTGTAAAGGCTCCAGGGCCATTAGCTTAGTACACACCTATGAACATATACATCTGTACAGGCTAGTATTATTTTTCTCATTTGGTAGCACATACAGTTGTTTGTGGACAGCTCCATCCGTCCTCTCTAAAACCACTCTAATGTTTTTGATGGTCACTGTGGCCCATCCCTAACCAGATATTCTTGTGTTAAGTACTCATTCCTGGCTGATATCAGCAGACATCCTACTTCCTCTTCAACCGTGGTCCTCTTTAATGTGAATGGAGAGCCAAGAGCTAAGTCCATAGTCCCTGACATCTCATCTCACTTCTTTTTCCTGAGAATACCACTTGTCTTTTCTCATGTGTGCCTTGGTGCAGTCTCAATAATCAGTCCCATGTCTGTCAGTGCATTGCTTCTACCTCTACACAAGCAATCTGCTGACAGACATGGGGAATATCTCCAAGAACAGGGTACTGGCAGACATCTCCACAGACAGGGTACTGGGAGACATGGGGAATATCTCCACAGATGGGTTACTGGCAGCAATAGGGAATATCTCAATAAATCATGACACTTAAGTGTGCTGTCTTAACATCTTTGGGGCTTTATTTGATATATAAAGACATGTAAATAAAGACATGTAACTTGAGACAGAAAACTTCAAAAGTGCCTTTGGCTTCCTACACCAAGCTGTGAAGTACCAAGGATAACTTGACCTGAAAAAGATGTATGCCGAGGACTACTGGTTTCCTCATCAGTGTCCATGCTTGATTTGTTTTGTATATCACCCTTCCCACTGTACCAGTTGTACAGCTATAGACAGTTTTTTTTCCAGTGCACTATTCTCAGTTCATAGGGAGACTGGTGGCTATGAATACTGAAGGCTCCTGTTTAAGGTTAGCTAAGTATTTTATAAGTTAATTCTTGGCAAAACAAAGGCAGATGTACACAGATGACTTTAGATCCAACTTTGTGAATATTACCATTACTAGAGCATTAATAATTGATTAAAATGCCTCAGTACTTTTGGTTCTTTGTCTTGTAGGCATAGCATTATACTCAAAAAATACACAAGTTCATAGATAAGTACTAGGCTAGCTACACTTGTGGACCATCTTAAGCCTAGCCAATTTACCTTTAGGCACTTCAATTAACCTACTCCATTTGGTGTTAGATTGGTCTTACCTATCCCATAGTTGATTATATATACTGTATTTTCACCCTAATGAGAATAGCTAGGATCATAGCATAGATAATTTGAGGGGACCTATGCAAGGGCCAAAGCATTTAGGAACTTACTCTGTCCATTAGTAATACAGGTGTAGTTCTGGTTTAAATGTTCTGTTTCCCATCTATAGATCTAAGTTTTGCTAGAATATGGATAGGAATGAGCTTTATTTTATTGGACGGGGAGTCTGTTCCAGATAAGCAGTATCCTCTGTAATGTATACCTGTCCCTTCAAACCATTCTGGCATGTTGTAGAAGAGGTTTAGATCCCTAAACTGAGTATTTCTAATTCCATTTGGTTTGCTTATGTGCAGTAAATCCATCAGTATTGGGTCAGAAGATGCCTTGTATGATACAGACAAGTCACCTCTTAGCAGTCCATAGGATACTGAGTATACTGACAGGACTTTGAGTAGGTCTATGTAGGATATATTGTTTAAGCCTTGTATCTTTTTAGTAAAGTACCTCTGTAGTCATTCCAGTTGCTGCGTGTGTCTGAACAGATACATACCAAAGGGGGCATTATACTCAATGAATGACATAATGAGATCTAGATATAATCCCTTTGTTTATAACCTATGCAGTATAGAAAGACTTTTTATGACAATGGACTGATGTTGGTCAAAACGTGGGTCACTGTCCACATATGTTCTCAAATCCTGAAGAACTGGGTAAACTCTTAGGGGCATATTGTCAATGTGGTAGTTCCCTGAGATAAATTACTTTTTCCAAAGGATACAATGATACATTTTTTGGTATTTATTTGAAGATTCTTATCCTGGCCCCATCCCTTATCACTGTATCCTGTAGTAGTGTGCAAAAAAATGCTATAGAGTAAATAATGTGCCTTACCATCCGCCTTCATGACAACTACAGAAAATACAATCGGAAAGACCTCTAACCAAGAGGTACCCCTCAATGGAAAAAACAGTTAATGTATGGTTAGTGTTTTTAAACTATACTTATGAGCTACTTTCTCTGCTTGTTTATAATTGGCTGTCTGGCCGGCAGTGTGCACACTACTAGAACACTGCCACCCTTTCACTAAAACATGGTCAATTATAATATCAGTCCACCTACAGGAAGCATTCAAATATTAGCATGCTCTGCACAGAAATATTACTAAACTATATTTAAGCAACTCCACTTTCAAACTAAACATCATATTAAGCGTAAAGTATGACAAAGGCAAGTTATACCAAAAAATAACCTAACTGTGATAGTGGCAATGTAACAACCAGATGAAAAGAAATAAAATTGTCTTTTAAATAAGTTTTGACTGCAAATCTAATTTTCCAGTTTTGTGAGACAATATTTCTTCTAAACAACACAGAATAAGAAGGGGCTCAATTCTGATATTTTATCTAATATATTGACACAGAGCTGCATATCTGTGAGAAGCTTCAGTTAGATTTTACTTTGAGCATGATTCAGCTTCACTGATTTGTTTTTTTCTCCATTTACTTTGCTTGTGGTTGAGATCTGATCTGTTCCCTTACCCTACCACCATATTTCCCACCCACCACCACTAAACTTAAAGCAAATTAACTCCACCCACACCTCCTCTACAACCAATCATTGCATCCAGCCCACAATCATCCCCAGTCTTATTCCTGCTACAAGATACAAGTCACCCAACTTCTACCTTCTGGATCTTTCTCAATCCCATATTAATTGTATTTCACCCTGTCATGCTCACACTCACAGTTGTTTTTGTAAATTACAATCTTTACCAAACATCTCCCTCACTCACCACCAACGTCCATCTTTGTTCTACCACCAAAACCCCTTTCTTTTTTACCCCAGTCCTAATACAGCATACATGCATCTCCTACCTTCCTTCACACAGTACTCACTACATCAGTTACAGCACTCCTTACAACCATCTATAGTTCATAAACGTTTAAACCTAGCACATTCTCCAACACACACCCTGCCACTCTTTACACCACACATGATAAACCTCCAACTAAACTCACTAGTCCTCCTCACCACAGTAACACACACAAAACCAACTATCAGACTCGCATCTCACTCAGAACAACTTCACCCAACAACTCTCACTCACATTCACCATTTTTAACATCAACCTCCTTTTCAGGGCCAGCCTTTGGTCAATTGGTGCATTAGGCAAAAGGGCTCCACTGTGCCCACCACACCACCTGCTGCACCCATCCTGGTTTACCTACACCATTCAGATTACTGGAAAAGAACTCCTGCTTGAGCAGTGCCCTAGGCATCCTTCTGTTGGCCTATGCCTAAGGCTGGCTATGCTCCTTTTACATCTCATCCAAAACATACAGTCTAACTCTCCACAACCTCTTTGGCTACAAATATGTAAAAAATAACCTAAAATCAAGACATTTCTGCCTTAAACACATCCGGATTTAAATGGTACTCCAGTTTCCATCTGTCCAAGACTTGCCTTAAATTCACTGGTGGCATGCATCTGAACCCCATCTCTGCTACCACATCCCAAACTATTTCAGTATCCCTTAATCCCCCCCCCCCAAGACTCTCAACATTAAGTAACAACAAATCTGACATTATACTATTTAATATTAACCTGAGTAGTTGCAATAAAGTCCAAAAATGTCATGCAAGCCTCACATTCTACTCCCCATATATAGTTGTAGTTACTGAAACTTGGCTAAAACTACACATACAAGGCAACAAAACACTACCCCAGAATATAACCTTTTCAGACTCTACAGTCAAAACAAATAAGGTGGAGAAATAGCGATTATACACAAAAACTCCTCAGAATGTAACCTCTACCCCCTACCCTCTACCTATACTTAACATTGCAGAATATCTAATAACAATTCTCAAACTTAATAGAAAAAGCATCTACACCACTGGAGTCTACATCCCACTTGAACAAAACATAAGCACATAGAACACCTACTGTAATGGCTATCTGACAGTATACCCCACAAAACAATCGTAATTGAATCCAGCTTGTACAGCCGCCCCATTGATGAATCTCTCTGGATTCTCTCAATTAATAAATGAGACTAAAAGTGTACAAAAACACACAAATAAGGACTACACTTTAGACTGGATCATCTCAAATAAGCCACATAAACTCCTCTGGCTGCCTATCTAATCATATGCAAACCGGTATGATACAAACAGGTAAGCAATGTAAAGAACAAGTTTAAACATCATATCCACTCTCAAACTCTACATTTGGAATATCCTAAGAAATCATGCCACTAGATGATGTAGTAACTCATTTCATTTCCTGAACATCCTATACTTCCATGCACCACTCAGAAGAAACAGAGTCCGGTCAAACCCAGCAATCTGGTTTACCAAAGAAAAAAGGCAGGTTTTCCTTCAAAGAGTTTAAGCTTGGAAACTATGGTCCAGAAATAAATTCCAGTCTAGCTATCAACACTTTAGATATTTGAGAAATTTTGTAAAGAAATTAATAACCAATGACAAAAAAAAAAACATATTTCTCCGGCCTCCAAATTTCACACCAAACCAATCCCAAGCTATTTTGGTCTTCTGTTAAGAAACTTCTGCAGCCTGGCCAAACAAAACCTCCTTCACCAACAACTAATAATATAGACAATATGGCAATCCAATTCAATTCCCACTTTATAAACACTATACTTTCTCTTACTAAATAAACCTCTTCCACCAACCTCAGCTAAGAACAACACAATAACTTTCTCTTTCTACCCGGTCCCAAATGCTACCATAAGAAAACACTTACTAAACCTCAAACCAACAACTTTAGCAGTTGATAAACTGCCAACAGAATACCTGGAACTTGCTGCTGTTGCTCTAGCCTTCCCTGGCTCAATACTAATTGACCGATAAATAACAGAAAGCCATGACCCAACTACATGGAAAAGCTCATTCATAAATAGCACTACATAAAGGAGGAAATTCAAGTGACCTATCTAATAACCGACCTATAGCTATATTGCCATAATGATCAAAAATTCTAGAAAAATGTATCCATTGTCAACTCCTCAAACATCTTAGAGATGATCTTCTGTTCACAACCCAATGTGATTTCCACCCTAGTCATAGCACAGCAACTGCTCTTCTTAGCTTCAACAATATTGTCAACCAAAATGGAAATAGGATTTCTAGTATCAGCACTCTTCTTGGATCTGTCAAAGGCCTTTGACAAAAACATCTTACTAAACTCTTACATCTGTGTCTTTAATCAGTCTACTCTCACATGGTTTCATAACCCTTTCACAAATAGTCAACAATCAGTAAATGGAAACATGAGTTCTCCTCTTTCCTCCCAATCACAGTCAGAGTTCCACAAGGCTCAATCCTGGGACCATAACTGTAACATATTTATTAACAACTTCTGTACTGCACTAAATAGGCAAATGTAGTTCATTATGTAGATGATGCAACCATAATCTTCTCTGCACCAATACAAAAATCCACCAAGAAAACACTCAAGAATCCTTCTGCTCCACAGAATCCTGGCCAAGCACTGCAGACCTACTCCTAAATGTTAAAAAGACCAGTCTCATGTTCTTTATAGCAAAACAATACAATGATCAAAAAAAATGGTTCCACGTTGTTTCATTTGACAATACAATAGTAGAAACCATGACAGAAGCCAAACTACTTGATGTAATCTTAGATGACAAACTCGGATACTCGCACTCCAAATTCCATCACTGCACAGCCCTAAAGGAGCTAAACTGTCTGGAACTCCCAAACCAGCTAGCCCACTCTTACCTCACTACAGCCCACAAATTAATCCATAAACCAGATAGCACCTCCTCTTTAAAAACATACTGCAATGATACAAAGTAGCAGAACACAATACTCCAAAAACAAATCCCATCTAGTTGTAAGCGAATCAAAAAACTCTGCAGTAAACTCCCTGTACTCTTTTTACTGTGTTACAAAACTATGGAACTCCATTCCACTACAGCTAAAACTTAGACAATGGAAAATGCTTTAAAAGCCTACTAAAACAACACCTGCAATCCTTCTCACTCAGCTCTTGCTCTTCTCCTGGTCAATACCTACCAAAGAACTTATTAAGCTACAGTAACTCCAACAAAACCATACCTCACTCTTCCTAACTCATCACATATGGAGCCCATTATGACAATGAGATTAGTACACTTTTACCTTTCTCTCCTGCTGTAAACAATCAATATTTCTCTTGTTTTTCCTCTCCTCTCTGAAGCTAGTTTTTGTCTCTCATTTTTACCTCTACTTTCTAACTGCAAAAACTAAATCTAAATGATTTTTCCATTTGTTTTACTTTTGTTGTTGTGGATATAGAATTGTTCTAAATGGTTAACTACCATATTTATTTGCACTCAGTAATCTGCAATGTAAAATAATGTAATAAAAATGTCTATGTATTGTGAACACTTGTAACTTATGAATGTAAATGTAGTGCTTTTCTCCCTGGGCCTGCACTGAAAAGGACAATTATACCCCTGTCGGATTTTCACAGTCAACAAAGGAAAATACATAAATAAATAAATACATTAATTAATAAATTAATTAATTAATTTAGCGTCTGTCCATGATTTTGGAACCAGTTATTTGTTTGGGGGCAAACCTTCCTGTTAGGGTGGCCAAGTCAGTTGGGGACTCTGTGACTACCCTATAGACAACCAGAGACCTTTGATATTCACCTTTCCTTCAGAGAAATAGATTACAAACGATAGGTTCTAGCACTGAACCCTGGAGGACTCCACTTGTAACTGGTCTCTGTGGAGGTAGAACACAGGAGATCAAAATAGAAGCAGTCAGTGAGCCAGTTGGCAATCTAGCTGATGATGTAGAGAATTAATCATAGTTTAATTAGTTTTTCTGTTTTGCCTGAGTGGGTGATTTGTTTCAAAAGGTTCAGCCAGGTCAAGGTATGTGGTATGTACCATTCTACTTTCATCTATTAATTTGGTGACCTTTTTCAAAAAAGTCCACCAGGATAAGTAAGCATGACCCGTCTGAGTCCAGTGTTTGGAGGATCCCTATGTCGTTATTGACAAGTTCCATAAATCTTTCCTTGGCTTTGAATGTGAGGCTAGTCAGATTTGTGGGTCTGTAACTGCCATGGGTCTGTGGAAAGTCCTCCTTCATGCAGGGGAATGACTGTAGCTGTTTTCCATTCACTTGGTGCAAAAACTGTATGCAGGCTGAGACTGAATAATGTTGGGGTGGGCTAAATTGTGTTTCATGCTGTTAAATATGCACCTAGGGGTATTGTCATGATTCATGATGCAACAGTTTTAGCTTTTGATGGTGCTTTTAGGACTTGTTCTTATGTGATAGCTGGAGGCCAGCCAGTTTCAGGTATATCTTGTGGGATACATGGAGGGAGATGGGAGTAAAATGAAAGCTGCATTTATCTGCCAGTATTGTAGCTATACGTTTAGCCTCAGTCTGAGAAAGATGTTACCTAATCAGCTCACCACATTACTGCATTGTGCTTTTGAGATTACAAACATAACTAAAAATGCCTTGTGATTGACTTTGGCTTGGGTAGCTATTTTTGCCTCAAACTTGTCTTTGGTGGACTTTCCTAAGTCATTTGTTTATTTTGATGATGAGCTGTCTGTCATTCTGTGAATTACTCTTCTTACTTTCCGCAAAAAATCTCTTCCTTTTATTGTAAGGCATGTTGATATTATGGCTACTCCATGGGAGTATGTTTATAGGGTTCCCTGTGCTTGCTCTTATAGGGTGTAGCTCCTTCTATGCAGCTATTTACATGCTGGTGTAGTGTGCTGGTATATGCTTCCACAGATTCAATAGAATTAATTTAGCTTGGTGGAGATTTGAAGCTTGTCAGTGTATCACGTAGAGTTGGTAGTAGGTCTTAGAGAAATTTCTAAAGGTACCTTGGGTGGAAGACACCTCTTGTTTCAGTTTTACAGGACACCGCTTCGTGGTCAAACCTAACAAGGGATGAAGATATGCAAGGAATGGTGCAAGGCACCCCAATAATTTGGGACAAGCTCCATGTTGATGTTCCCCAAGTGGGTACTCTGAATAATTTGTTCTAGGGAGTCTCTGCACTTGTGCACTAGTTGTGGTGAACATTTCCCAGTCTATAGTTGGATAGTTTAAATCACCTAGAAAAATGGTATTGAGTTTAGTACCGAGTGATTCAACGTCCTCTGGATAGGTAATGTGGCTTTTTTGGGTCATAGAGAGAGTTCTATAGCTAGTTAATATATAACACAGGACAGTTCTAATATTCTTTGAATGTAAAGAAGCTGTAGTGCGTTATGCTGCTTTACCAGCCTTGATACCAGTCACTTTTGGATGAGGGCTGAGACACTTCCATCTTTTTCCCCTCCTGCGCAGTAGTTGAATGTGTGGAAGGCATTACAGCCCTGCACAGCCAGAGTGCCCCCTGCCATTTAAAACCATGTCTCAATCACTACACACAAACATCAATGTCCTCCAGAGTGAGAATGGCTTGTAAGGAGCAGGTTCTTGGCTAGAATTGATCAGTAATGCCACCATATTTTTCTTTTCCAGCCTCCTTATGTTGGTAGGTTTATCAGGTTGGCATTGACTAAAGAAGGCACTATGGGGGCGGACAATGTCTTTGCCAATAATCAAAACCCTAGAGTGACAGATATCAGACCCCCCTTGGAATAACACCAAAAACGAACCCAATATTGAAGTCTGTTGTTTTTTTTTGCTCGTGATCATCATCCTTGGAGAAGGTAGAATACTGCTCAATGCTAGGCTCATACCCACCTGCATGATGGTCAGAGAGCCCCATCACATCTCTTCTCTCTGATTTACAAAATTAGTAGCCCATGTGACATTGAACACTATGCAGTGTAACTTGTGTAACATTTCTATAGGAACAATTCTACCATTAATATTGTTCAGATTCAAGGCATTTGAGCATAAATGTCTGAACACAAAAAAATGAATACCCTTTATACATAATGGAAACTGTGCATAGGCAGAATTACATCTTCACTTATAAGAAAACATTTCTTCAGAAAGATCTGTTAAGCTAAAGCATATTTAAAAAAATGCAAACAAGGGCAATGATCAACAAAGAGTATGAAGAGTAAAATATGAATGAATATCAAACTGGACTGAGACCTTTATGAGGGGAATGAAATGCTAATGACATTAGGTGTTTTGGATATAGCTGCTAGCATGCAAATATGTATTTTATATATATATATATATATATTTTTTTTTTTGTTAATATATACAATAAATAGCATATATTATGCATGGCAAAGACTCATTGCTTCTGTAGTATAAAATGTGTACATGTGTAAACATGTAAACTAAAGTTATAAGAGTTTATTAAGTGATGTCATCCCCCTGTAATTCAAAGCATTGTGTATTTATGTATAATTTTTTATAACAAAAAACAACCAGCACAGTCTGATAGCTTAAGCCGCAGCATAAAACAGCATTTAACTGCCAGCATTAACACTTTGAGTTTCAGCATTATTAGTCAATATATTCATTCACAAATAACTTATTAAAGTGATGTCTTTATTTAGCACAATAGGTAGTGGCCACAAAATATTTTTTTTTTTTTTGTTTTGAGAGATGATCATTAAACATTTGATAATTTAAAAAAAAACAATAATTAAATGTTAATCAAGTGTGAACACTTTTAAAATGAGAAAATTAGGGTAAGACTGATGGCTAAAGTTGATCATGAAATGACAAAATCTGATCATAAAAAATATAGATATACAACAGTCAGTCATGTAAATTACTCATACATACCCATAGATGTGAATACTATAAATGTAAACTATCACAGCATGACTTATCAGATGTGTTCAAAAGTAAACGATCACAGCATGACTTATCAGATGCGTACAAAAGTAAGTGGTATTTGTTTCATATTTTTATGAATGCGCATTTCCTTAGTGCACAAAATTCAGTGTATCGATTGATTTAATAACTTTTTGACTTGTGATCTGCCTTAACTCACTTTGCTACACATAGAAAAGAATAAAGGCATGATACAAAAGTTTCTTTCCCTCTTCTCACATCCTATGTTTCTAATAGGTACAGACCATGAAAAACAAGCCTCCTACTATTCATTTGGGTCAGGCAAGATGAATTTCTTTTGTGCAAGTGTAGCAAGTTGTAATTGTGACTCAAAAAACCGTAACAACATCACTCAGTATAATTACTCTGATGGACTTTTTCACTTTGTGGAATAACTGCTGTTGCCTATGCTTAGTGAAAGCTGCTTTGGAATGCAGCTAACATAATTCTTCATAATGAGTCAAGGAACCAAGAAGATAAAAAAAAGTCAAAAACATTTTTTGTATAGTGTAACTGGGCTAGTTGGCACTTCCCACCATCGGATGTGATGTATAACCATCACTTGCTCTGGTTAAACAAACCGTGAAACAGATGCCGCTATTTACTGACAGTCTCTCAGTAGCAGTCCTGCTCATATGCACACCTCACCTATTATTAAGTTAATGAAACTGTTACTCTTATCAGATGCTCTTTTGCTTTATGAGGTTTGCAGGAGAGCAACAACCCCTCTGGTAGTGTGATTATATACAGCCGTTAAACTGGCTTTACTCAATAAACCAAATGCAAATGACCAGTTAAGATTTTTGCATGTGGCAAGCAATTTATTTCTGTGTATATCTGCTATGAAGTTAAAGTAATATTGCTATTATGATTAAGCAGTCAGCCTTGATGTGATCATGATGTGCTGCATTTGTGAGCCTACTCACATTATCTCACTGCACTGTTAAGACTCCTGTGTTTCTTCTACAAGCAGGCACTCCAGGCTATCTAGGTTGGTCCAAATGCAGGTTACTTTTTATAGCAGTGCAAACCTGAGAGGGGATGTAAAATGTTGTCTGGTGTTAAATAAAGGTAAATGGGGAAAATAATCTCCCTCATATTCTAATAACTGTGTTGAGCAGTATTTAGTGTCATTAATTATAGTAAGTGTTGCTGGAAAAAAAGACTCAATGGTTTGTACTACTGTTTCCAGTACGTGTACTGCACTAAATTAGAGAGGTTCATAATTCACTGAATCCTAGATATTTAAAAAAAACTTTTACATTTTTCTCCACCCTTTCAAACTGAGTGGATATTTTATACTGAATATGAATCCTAATTGCTTTCTACAATAAAAATGTTTGCAGGAAGGCAAGAACTTTTATAAATGTTCCTTTTAGAAAGAAGGACCATACAAAACTATGCTTGGCTAGCAGCACTACTTTTTTTGCTAAAAAAAAAAAAAAAAAAAAAAAAAACCTGCAAAAGATAATTTTTTTTCTCGAAGGTAAATGTTTTGTCTTATAAAATTAGCTGATCGGACTTAAACAAGCTAAATAAGATGGATTGTAGCAAACAGAGGGCCTGAACTTGATGTGGAGAAACTACTACTACTACACACACACACACACACACACACACACACACACACACACACACACACACACACACACACACACACACACACACACTTATACATACCACAGAAGAGAAAAACTTGAAAAAAATATCACATTTAGATTATTATGCTTAGAGATACCATGTTACAGCTTTGTCACAGTGTCAACTGAAGTTGAATAATCATATTATTCTAGAATAAAATATAAGTTTATGTAATGTCAGTAACTTTGCTGTTTAATGCCAAGTTACAATCCTTGCTGCCTTTTCTTTTCTCACAGAAATATAAATGATATGAGAAGGAGGTTATAACATGTAATCCTAAAAGTCAGGGATAGTTAATGAGGTGAAACTGCAGCAAAGACTATTGTGGTGAACCTGTGTATTAGAATTAAGATGATCTATAAATAAGAAAATGAGATGTCAATTTAAAAAGAAATGTCTGTTGCTTTTATTATAGAATAGTACAAGTTATTCTCAAATTCCCCCTCTTTTGTCAGACTGCTAAATACTTTGTAGCTGAAATGCTCCAGTTATTTGTCAAAGTGGCTTAAGGAACAAGGCATCCAATTAGCAGTGTTTAATTGTAGAGCAATCTCTAATCTGTAAGCCTTGTCCCCGATTCACCAAGTTTATTGTTTGTGCCTTTTCAGGTCTTCAGCTTTTGAAACTGGACTGCAGGAAAGGAGACCCTCTATCTGAGCAAGTAACACTACAGGACTGCAAAGTACATTCTGTATCATAACAAATCCTCCCCAGTCAAAGGGATCTGACACCTGAGGAATCCTCTAAGAACTTCTCTTTTGAAGAAGGCAGTCACAAGAGGCAGTGCAGAGAACAATTTTTAACACGCAACTGTGAATGTGTCCATAGGAAAATGTCTTCAAGTGACGGGTTTGCCAAAGAAGATTCCAACTACAGTGATTACTCTGATAACTGGTACTTGGATGACTCTACACCATCTGTGTCTGAGGACAAGTAAGGAAATAATTGTTCGTTCTTTGTCTTATCTGTTATTTGGTGCTCTTAATTCTGTCAAGGCTGACATATTCCTTGTGCTGGGAAAATGTATGCTTTAACAAGTTTTCAGGGTTCAGTCTTTTGATGCAGTTAGATTTACTTGTCAGAGATGCTTGTAAATTACTGCGTCCTAATTCTGAGGAGCAGATTTAGAGCTCTTTTGTTTATATTATCAGAATAGCTGCTTAATTTCTGTTTCAGCCTTTGCAGTATTTAATTTGCTCTAATCAGAAAAATCTGAATACAGTCTTAATTTAATAGAGCATTACATGATTAGTAGTGTTACATTTACTTTCTAGAGTTTTATATCCTTGGTGTTTATGCATTTGCTTTAGCAGATTTTCACATTAAGATGCGTGTTGCACAGCATTGTGTTGCATCATGTAAAGTTCGCCAGGGCTGTTTTCCATTGAGTTTAACAAAAAAAAAAAATCTGCTACTGACTACTTGGTTATCAAAAATACTTGTGTGTATATACACACACACACACACACACACACACACACACACACACACACACACACACACACACACTCTCTCTGTATTTCTATTCTACTTTTGAAATTCATTGTCTTTCACATTTAGGGAATTCTCATGTTATTTTTCTTCACAAAATGTCTTCCTTGAGAACTTATAATTTTCTTTATTTATTTATTTTATTTAAAATTTGTTTACCAGGAATGTCCAACTGGGACAGAGCCCATTTTCAGCAGACCCCCCCCCCCCCCCAAGAAGAAATGCTGGAGATGCATGTCTTTGGAATGTGGGAGGAAACCGGAGCACCCAGAGGAAACTCACACGAATGCAGGGAGGACATGTGGACTCCACACTGAATGCACCCCAGTTGAGAATCGAACCAGAGAACCTCTTGCTGTTAAATGACACCATAACCACTGCATCATTGTGTCACCCAATTGTTTAAAGTTGCTGAGTTTAAGAAAGAATACTGCAGTTTTATATTCATGTCTGTCAGCTATACTAGTCTAATTCACATTATGAGGATGTGACAGTGCTCTGGACCAGGATTTATGAGCAACTGGAATGGAAGAGGGGTGAAGCAGAGAACTGAGAAATCTCCTTGCACATAAGTAAATGAGCAGTGTTTGATAATGATATAGTAACTCATATTTTTACAACCTACGTTTCTGCCATACTGCATCAAACAACTGCCGAACAGTCACAGCTCAAACCATTTATCAGCCTTTCTTAGCCATGCTGCTAAGACAGATTACTTGTATAAAGATTTAAATTACTTTACCTTTTCTCTGAAACACTGTGAATGGTACAAAAAGGAGCAATGGATAGAGGAGGCTAACCAAAGTGAAGAATACCTACCTTATTTATACAATTTTTTTTTCTTTTTTTCAGGATTATTCTACTCTGCAATACCACCATTCCTACTAAAGAGTTCCATATATGCGTGGCTCCCTTATCGGTGAGTTAGGCAGTTTTTGCTCCATAAGTCTGTTATTTTTAGTCATATCATTTGGATCACAATCTGTATTTTGTATACTAATGTTATCTGGTCCTAGCTGATCTAACAACACGTCTCTTTCATTTCTGTTAATGGGATAGAAAGGTACCTCTGGGTTAAGTGCTGTCTTCAAAGATAAGTTTCTCAGCATAAGTAACCCTGTATGAAGGAAGCAGGACAGATGGCAGATCAGCTATGTCTGTCATAGTCTTTATGAAGAGACCCTACCTGTCAGTGTTAATGAAGAGACCCTACATTTCTGTTAAACAACTGTAGATTTTAAAAGAACTTTGGCTATTATTTTAACAAGATGTCACTGTAGAGTGAGTATCTGTTAAACTATTACCGTACTGGATAGAAAACATTTCAAAAATGTAGCTTGGTCATCTTGCTTGTTCTATAAATCTGTAGTTTTGATATTAGCTTTTTCCATATATAAAGAATTCCTTCTATAATATATCATAACTAATGGGCAGTCTGGCTCAAACAAACAGCAAAGGTTTAGCAAGATCTATATAGACTGATGTGTTGGGAAGGTGGCCTAATGGTTAAGGTGTTTGCCTTACAAACACAAGGTACAAGGTTTGAGTCTCACAAGGGATAATTGGCTAGGCTTAAAATGGCTCAAGGGCAGTTAGCCTAGTACTAATCTATGAATCTATGAATGTGCATACAGACCCACACATATATCTCTGAGTGTTGCCATGTTTTGGTGCATAGCTAGTTAAGTAAGTGATGGTTCCAAAAAAAATACATTTTTTCTTTGCATTTTCATTGGCACATCTTCAGCCACACCAAGGCATACAGCTTTTCCTCTTCTTTCTTTCTTGAACACCTAAATCTCTGTGTACAATCATTCACACTCAGACACATATATTCTTACATCAGAAGCAATTAAGGAATAAAATGATAGAATTGAAAAAAATAAATAAAAATAAAAAAAGTGTGCAACAAACAATTAAAATCTGATAAACTGCTTCCTATTTCTGTGATCAGAGCAGTGAATAGAGCAACACAAAGACCTGTGAAGGTCACACAAAGACTGTAATACTTGTACACCATTCATTCAACAAGCTGGAGTATACAACAATATGTAGGCAGATTCTGAACAAATCAATACATTTCTTTGACTGAAAAGAGTGGCTAGGAAATATTATTTACCTTAATGTAATATTCTGTATCCCAAGGAGGGGACGTACAACTTCATTGTCTTAAGTTTGTATGCTTAATGTGTACGTGATGTACAGGGAATTGTGGTGATGTGGGGCAGGTAGCAACAGTGCTATTCTCCAGTTCTTAGGCATATCACTAATCTGGTGTATGTGTGTTTGGAGAGTCCTTGCTTGTGAATTAATTTTGGCTATAGAAGGAAGGAGCAATGCATGAAAAGTTACTTTTGTGTGACAGATGTATGACTATAGAAGGTGAACATTTAAACTGATGGCAGGAATAAGTGAGTGAGTGAGCAACAGCAAATCATTCTTGATGTGTTTTTTTTTTTTTTTTGGTGGGTTGAGTCAAATACATTCAGTTTCCTACTGACTGGTTCTTTGTTGTAGAACTGTATCCTTTTACTAGCTGTGCATGGCTAGCTTTCCTTGCATGCAAAAGGTGGCCATTTTATTTTGACTGATGCCAGATCTGGCCTATTAAGTATGATACATCATTGGTTTCCACCATGTCTTGGGGTAGATTATTTTGAGCACATAGTTTCAGTATAAAACATTTGGGGATTAATCTTATCTGAGATTATTTCCTATCTATAACATACAATGCTGAGCTAATGGCACGGGATCACATGGTCAGGGTGTTACAGCTATGCTGACTGTGTCCATCCCTTTCCTTCATTTGTTCCTTTACATCCTGCACCAGTGAAAACTTGTAGACATCAGTCTGGATGAGCTCTGACTAATCAGTTAACAACTGGATATGATGTATGGGTTAACATTTGGCAACAGCTGACATTCAATGAAACAGGATGGGGGCTGTCCTCTTTAGCATCAGAAAGGCATTTGACCTCAGAAAATGGGGAGCATAGAAAACGTTCTGGAAGTCTAGGAAGTTGGAGATATAATGATTTCTTTCTCTCTCTCTCTCTCTCTCTCTGTCAGCTACAGGGAGATGGTGTGACTTTTATGAAGATGCACTTATGTTTTTAACTACAATGTAATGTCATGTTTTGTTTTGTGAAGGTGCATTTATGTTTTTAACTACAATGCAATGTCATATTTTGTTTTGTGAAGGTGCATTTATGTTTTTAACTACAATGCAATGTCATATTTTGTTTTGTGAAGGTACATTTATGTTTTTAACTACAATGCAGTGCCATATTTTGTTGAGTATGATCTGTAGCAAAACCTTTCATGGGAGAAGGCATAGGATACTGTAAGCTTGCATGTATTCTAGTTCTAGGTATTATGGTGTTTAACCCTGTACAGCATCTAGCATAAGGGAAGAGGAAGCTTGTGATTTTATATGTATATTTTAATTTGCACCTTTTCTACATTGTCGGTATGTTATGACATCAAAAACAGAAGGACCAAGCCAAACAGAAATATAAAGATTGGGGGCCTGTCGAAGGATTTTTCTAGTTAAGACCAACCATATCTAAAGAAGGGAGTTTTTTATTTATTTATTTATTTTTTTTTTAATTTTGGTTTTAAAACAATAGATAAACTAATCAATTAGAAAACTAACATATAAGTATTTACATAGGTCCACAGCAGATCAATACATCAAAGTTATACATATCAACAACAATTCATATTTTCAAGCAAGGGAGTTTGTTTTCTTACTGATCAAAATTACATACAATGAGATTGGCCAGCATTAATATGCATACCAATAAAATCTAAGCAACCAATATATATTTTTGGAATGTATCTTTTTGAAAGTGTCTGTATGTGTCTGTTTCTCTCTCGCTCTCTCTCAATATCATGAACATGTCTGAAAGTCACAAAAAGAAATTAATTATCCCTTTAATGTCAAATTTAATGTATAGCATATTTATCTGTTACTGTTTTCATTTGATATTTCTTGTGTAGTGCCATGTTTTAAATTTTAAATTAGGAGCCTCTTGTTATAAGGCCTTTGGTATGAAACCTTAAAGTATTTATGAAATGATCAAGTAAATTTATTGCAAACTTATCACACATTTTCTTTTGGCATAGGACCTCGGTGTTTCAACCATACATATATCTTGCATATTTATGATAAATGTTTGAAGAACAAAGCACATATGATATATGCTTATAACTCAAATGTACTTGCCACATTTATTCTGAAAATTAATTTATAAAGCAAGACCGCTCAGTATTGTTTCATGGCATTCAAAAAATATTAGCCATATTGATAAAACAAAAATATTCTTGAAAACAAATCCAAGATAACTTTATACTGATGATATAGCCCAGACGTCTTTTTTTAAACCATGAGCCTGTGTCCTTAATCATGTTTGACACCATATATATATATATATATATATGTATGTATGTATGTATGTGTATATATATATATATATATATATATATATATATATATATATATATATATATATAGCGTTGCTACAAAGTCCTAATAGAAAACCATATACCCTACAGTTGAAGCCATTACTGTGTTACAAGACATGTGTGACATATCAGATGAAATCTTAATAGTGAATAGAAGTAAAGGGTTTGTTGTTTATCATCTTCATTATATGATACTAGGATTTAGAAGCAGTCTAGATTAATGGTTCTATAATCTTGCATGTTTCATCTGGCCCTTGGCACAGAATATTAAGGCTATGAGGTGTTAACAAGCTGCTTGCTATGGTCCATGGTTCAATTTCTACTGCATGACTCTCAGCAAATCACTCTGCTAGGCAGTGCTTCTGTGCTGGGTCTGAAAAAGTTCTATGTGGATCAGTGCTCTATCTTAATTAAAAAAAATCACTGCACCCCCCCCAAAAAAAAAAAATCACTACTATTGCTTTCCTATTTTTAGCACTAGTTGCATTGAATTTTCAAAATAAAAATGCTCTCTCAAACTTTTTTCAATTACTTTTATATTCTATGACATCCAGAAATGTCTGACACATCTTCACAAAGAAGAGAAAGACCCGACATGCTTACCTCACATATTGTGTAATCCTCCTTTTGAATCTGGTAGTCAGAGTTAAATTGAAAAGCTAACAGCCTGGTATTCTGTTAAATAAATAATCCCCACTGGCAGTGAAGTTTGCATTAAATCCTCCCCCATTATAGTCTGTCATATTTTTTTTTTTTTTTTTTTTTATCACACCCAAAAGCAACCCTTAATGCCAAGATTGAACTTATTAGTGTAGCTAAGAGTACGGAGACTTTGTATCCTTTCTGGGGAAGAAATATTGAGGTCTCTTGAGTTTATTTAGGTGTTTAGTGAGGTTCATGCCAAAGATGGCAAGGAGTTCAGTGATGAGCCTAAAAAGGGAATAAGGCGGGACTTTGAGAAGATAACAGAATGGATAAGTTGTGCAAGGAAGAAGGGTTTTCTAACCATCGCGCAGAGACACGAGTGTCAAAGTGGGAGTCTGTTTTCAACAAAGGTACCCAAGTCCCTGATTGTTAGATTTAGTAGAACATTATCTATATGGTAAGTGGCAGTAATACTAGATTTACCAATCATAATTAAAGGGGGTTTATCAGTACCATACATGAGTTCTTAGACAGCCTAGCCCCCTCCCCCCTCAAAAGTTTAGAGTTAAACATGCCCCACGGACTTAGATAGCTGCATCCCTAAATAGTATGATGATTAGTAGGAACAAAATATGGCCATGATGCAACCAAATTATTACTTCATATTTTAACAATACTGACCCCTGCCTGGCTGCTTAACATAGAGGGATGGATCTGCAACTGTGATCCAAGTAACAAAGTGGGCTAGTGGTTCTAGCACTGGACAAGCTGGATTGGTGGTAGGGTGAGAGTGAGCAGCATGCATTCACTCACCCATTCTGGTGGGGGACCTAGGTTTCTGGTTACAGCTGAAGCATACCCCAGTGTGGAGGACAAGGTGCATTTCCTTGGCTGCAGGCAGGGTACTGTCTACATGGTAGCCGGAGCAGCATGAGAAATTTGTCATCATTGTTGAGGATGCCTGTCGTATCACACTTTCTCTCTTCCTTTTTTTTTTTTTATATAAATATCTATCTCTCTATATATATATATATATATATATAAATATATGTGTGTGTGTGTGTGTGTGTGTGTGTGTGTGTGTGTGTGTATATATATATATATATATATATATATATATATATATATATATATATATCGGTTCCCCTTCATATGATCAAATTTCTCTAAACTCAAAAGTCATAAACTCGAAACCAGAATCTCGAATTTGGAGAAACTCGAACATATGAAAGGGACAAAAAAAAAAATTAACACCTTTCAAATGTTTTCGCACACCCACACCCCCCCTACTTAAATATACCTACTCCGAGATCACACTATAGTAAAGGAAAGGGAAATCTCCCATTCTGCACTATATGCGTAAGCGCAAAACGGAAGATTTTCCATTCCTCTGCTATAGTGCGCTCACAGAACATTCACATTTAAACTGCTAGGGTACAGGGGACCTGGCCCCCTGCAATAAGGTAAGTTAACTTTTTATTTTTTTAAACCTAAGGCTCCCATTCACAGTTTCGAGTGAATGGAAGTTGGAGATTCTGGTCTCGAGATATATATATATATATTCCACTAACTTTGTTGAATAGTACTTTGGTTGACATGTTTAATCAACACAGTATGGTCGATCAACAGGTATGTGATATTGACCATCCAGGGAATAGGATTGTGTGATCTCAGACTTAGAATATATAATGTGCAGTGTTTTTAAGTTTTTTTTTTTTTTTTTTTTTGCACTGAAATGAATTCTTAGTGTATGCATAGTAGTGTGTCGATATGCATAATGTCCATCAGTTTGTTTCAACATTATGCATGTCAGACATAATATGGTATTCGATCAATTTTAGTAGTTAGAAGCAAAAACTATATATAAACATATTTATGGGCCAAAATAAGAATGTAGAAAGGAGATTTTGCTGCTAGGGATGACTGCAAGTAGGGGTACAGAGAATAGGTAAGGAGGGGCTGGAATTTACTGGAGAAAACTAGTAAAGGAGCCAAGGTACTGGGAGCAAATAAATACAGCGAGTAGATCAATAAAGTGGGATGGGGCTAAGAAGACATTTGAACTGCAAACTAGAGACTGCCATCCCTACCAGGGATTGATATCAAAGTATAGGCAGAGAGAAAGGGATATGGTGATTCTAAGTGAAAGACCTGCTCTGGTAGAGTTTTTAGCTGACTCTAGAACAGAAACTGCTGTTAAAAAAGAGATGATTAATAGGGCATATAAAATATTGCACGATAACTATAAGAATCAATCAGACAATCTTAGAAAGGATTGAGAAGAGAGATTGATAAGCAAGTTACAAGGGAACAGTGGAAATTCATATGTATGGCACCCAGGTATGTAACAAGTCTAAAAGGTTTAGGATTTTTTGATTGGAAGTGTTTGTATTGGTGTTTTTATACCCCAAGCAGACTTCAAAGAATTGTTCCTCAGGTAGATGGCAAATGTTGGAGGTGTGATGGGGAAAAGGGAGGTGGCTGATAATTCATAGGTTTATAGGTTCATAGGTTGGTACTAGGCTATCAGCCCTAGGGCCTATACAAGCCTAGCCATAACAATTCCCTGGCTATTTCTTCACACATTATTTACTTTCCTGGACCCCTGTCTAGCAGGGTGACTGACGTGATCCCTGGGGTGAATTTCCTTTCTCCCATCCAATCGTCAAGGTTCCTCTTGAAGAGGTCCAAAGAGGCACTCTGCTTGACATGTATGGGCAATCTATTCCAGAGTCTGGGGAGTCTCTGGGTCAGGAACCTATACCTCCAGCATGTTTTGTTTATTGTGATGACAAGGTTTAGATCCCTGGAGCGTGTAGCTCTGAGGGATTGGGATTTCTTTAAGTGTAGCATGTCCAACAGCTCTGGGTTTGACATGGCCTTGTATTTTAAGCAGAGATCGCCTCTGAGTAGACGATATGTGACAGAGTATAGCTGGAGTTTTTTAAGGCGGTCAGCGTAGGGCATCTGCTTTAGGCCTGTGATTCTTTTAGTGAGGTATTTCTGAGGCCTTTCCAGTTGTTGCAGAAGTCTTGAGAGGTACATACCAAATGTGGCGTTGTATTCTATAATGGGTCTAATGTGGGACAATGACCTCCTTTTTTCTGGATGAAAAGCCCTTCGTGATGAGGTGTGCCACATAGAAGGATTTCCTGACTGTTGTGGCGATGTGGTTATCGAAGGTGAGACCACTGTCCACCTGTGTCCCTAAGTCTCTTATCACACTTTCTGTGTTTAGTGTACTGCCACCTATATGGTAATTCATGGATGCATGTTTTTTCCCAAAGGGGATAACAATACATTTCTTGGCATTGAGCTTGAGCCCATGGCTCTGGCACCAAGCATCTGTTTCTGTAAGGCCCTTTTGTAGAGTATCCACATCATTTGGGGATTCAATAATGGCTCCCAGTTTGCAGTCATCTGCAAACTTTGTTAGCCAGAGTCCCTTAGTGTTGACCTGTACTTCAGAGAAGTAGATGCCAAACAAGAGCGGCCCCAGGACTGAACCCCGAGGTACTCCACTTGTCACTTGTCTGGAGCTGGATTTGGAGTCGGCTACTTTTACAGTGTGGGTTCTATCAGTAAGCCATTTAGTAACCCATTGGGTGACATAGGGATTAATGCCCAACTTAGTAAGTTTATCTATGATTCCAGAGTGGGGGATGGTGTCAAAGGCCTTGGCAAGGTCTAGATAGGCTGTGTGGACCACCTTACCCTTGTCCATGGCTCTGGAGACTGATTCAAAGAAGTCAATCAGGTTCAGGAGACAAGATCGGCCCTTCACAAACCCAAACTGGGTGGGGTCCAGTGTTTGAAGGTTGCCAATGTCTTTGTTTATAAGTTCCATGATAATACGCTCCATGACCTTGCAGATAAGGCTTGTCAGACTGATGGGACTGTAGTTTCCGGGATCCAAGGTGGATCCCCCCTTGTGGATTGGGATAACTGTAGCTCTGTGCCACTCAGTGGGCACGAAACCTGAGGTGAGGCTACGATTAAACATGACACTTAGTAAACATGACACTTAGTAAAATATATGTTTTGGGAGTGTAATGAGTTGACAGATTCTTAAAAATTCCCTACAGAGACTCTCTTGGAAACCCTGGGTGACCAAATGATTTTTTTGAGCTGGGACACAGGATCAGAACTGCCTAGACATAGTAAGGCCTTACTAAATTTAACTCTAGTGGCTGACAAAAAAGCAATTGCTAGAAACTGGAAATCAAAACCTAAACTAGCTCTATAGTATTTAATATTGTAACAGAGATAAAAGAATTAAAAGTGGAATCTTTGGAAAAAGGAAGGAGTAAATTGCATAGAAATAAATGGAAATTGTGGGAACAGTACTTGCAGAATAATGTTTTGGAGGACTGAGGTCTAAGGGAAGGCAGGAATAATTTATGTAATGTTGGACTGATGGTTATAAAAAAAACATGATGCATAAAGTATATAACTGGAAACACATTATTATATTTTTTCTTTTATATTAACATGTTTCCCTTTGTTTTAAGTAATAATTTCGTAAAGGAGTTAAAGCAGTTATGACCACATTAAGTGATGCTGCTACTGCATTGCATGGAGAACAAAAGGAGAACACTTAAAAATTGTAACAAATCAGTTTACATACAGTTTCCTAAATCTTCTCAGAAAATAAGCAGAACATAAAAATGGAGCCATGTTGAAGAACGAGCATTCTGGAACATGGTATCAAGAAGTCCACAAGCATAGCTTCACAGAAACATATTATATCACTGTTCATATGATGATACTAGGCTATTGGCTCGGAGGCCCTTATAAGCCTAGCCTAGAATTTGACCAATGTTCTCTCAAAGTCAGCACCTGTTTCCCCTGTCCAGCAGGGACACAGGTGGGATCTCAGGGGTATATTTTCTGTTTCCCATCCAGTCGTCCAGGTGCCTCTTAAAGAGGGCTAGAGAGGTGCTCTGCTTGACATGGAGAGGGAGTCTATTCCACAAATGGGGCAGTCTTTGGGACACAAATCTATCCCGCCAACAAGTTCTATTAATGTCGCAGACCAGGTTAAGGCCTTGCGTGAGGGTTGCGGGGGAGTCTGTCTTACAGATATGCAGCAACTCCATCAAGGCTGGGTCTGAGATGGCCTTGTATTCCAGACACAGGCCACCTCTGAGCAGTCTGTATGAGGCTGAGTAGAGGGACAGGGCTTTTAGCATATCTGTATAGGATAGGTGTTTGAGACCCCTGGATTTTCCTGGTCAGGAACCTCTGTGGTATCTCCAACTGCTGGTAATAAACAGCCACTGAGAACGAACCAAATGAACGGTGAGGCAAACGATCAGACAAAACAGCTTTAATAACAAATGATTTAGTGCTTTCACCAGAACAATACTGGCTTCTTCAGAGTCATTTAAACAGTGAACAAAAAACATCTTTATAGTACCCAACCCCGCAATGATAGGTGCAGTTAAAAATACATCAACCAATAAAATTCCTTTCCAATAAATAAATGTGATGATTCAGCTTGGCCACACACTTTAAAAACACTTTTTCCACCTTAAATTAATGATGTATAAACATATACAAATTAATAATTATACTATTGTAATAAACATCAAATACAAATATTAAATATTCAAAAATATAAAAAAATATAAATATATATATATATAAACCGTTAACATAAAAAGATACTAAATCTGGTTAGATTTAAACTTTAGAATAGGCATCAAAGATACACAATCATTAAGACCAGGGAATTTCAAGGCATTTAACCTAAGTTGCCATTCACTTTCTAACATACCCATTTTATTAACCAAATCAATTCCTTTCTCAAAACTAATGACATGATCCACCACAAAAAACACAAACTTTTTAAAATTAGAACATGTGGTGGTGTGTAAATAAAGTGCATTGTGTGTGTCCTTTCTCCTAATGGATCTGACATGTTCAGATATCCTATCCCTAAGTCTACGAATAGTTTTGCCAACATAAAATGCCTCACATGCAGTACAAGAGGCAACGTAGACCAGGTTCTTGGTGTTACAATTGCACACCCCAGGACATGCAATAGTGTATCTAAAGTCAAAAACACATACATAAGATCCTTCACTAATAAACCTACACCACTTACAGGCCCCACATTTTCTCATAATTGATTTCTTGTGGGGTCTAACTTCCCTTTCTAAAATTGATTTTATTTTCACCTCTACTAAATACAATCAATGGTTCTGGACCTAAAATTGCTTTGTTTTGATCACCAAAACAGCATTTCCATAAACTTCTCAAACTTGCACTTAATTCATAAGACCTATTGTTGTACTTTAATAAAAAAATGCTCCAGTTCTGTTGTTAACAGTCTGCACTAATGAAGCATTGTTTTTCAAGATAGGAATGTACTGTGTACCCCTTTTTTTCATCACTTCTTTCTTAATTTTAAGAAGTAAATTAAGGGGATACCCCCGCTCCAAAAACATTCCAATTAACTTAAAAATTTCCTCCTTAAAAATTTCATCATTGCTAACTAATCTGGAAATCCTGACCATTTGTCCCTTCACAATACCTTTTCTCTGATGCCAAGGATGACAACTTCCAAAATGCAGCAAGGAATTGGAGTATGTCTCCTTTCTAAATATATTACTAGAGAAACCGTCATTGGTTTTACTTATGGTCAGATCCAGAAAGTATCACTTCATCATTCCAAGTGTATGTAAATTTAAAAAATTCAGTGGTGCTGTTTAAATATTCAACAAATTCAACCACTGTTTCTTCGTCACCCTTCCATAAAATTAACAAATCATCCAAAAATCTGTTATATAAAATAATATTGTCATAATATTTAGAGGAAAAAACATAAAGCTTTTCCCACGTCAACAACACCAAGTTGGAGAGAACCGGGGCACACTTCGCTCCCATTGCCACACCAGTAAGCTGCTGATAAAGTTCACCTTCAAATAAAATAAAATTATTTTTTAAAACTAATTCCATGAGGTCGTGAAGTAAATTAATTTTGTTTTTATCTACAGTAATACTAGTAGAAAGACTTTCATAAAACATATCCAAACCTAGCTGGTGTGGGATAACGGAGAAAAGGTTGACTACATCAATGGTTAAAAAACCAAAACCACAATTGTTAACTTTGACATCCCTCAGTCTCTCAAGGCAAAGCCACGAATCCTTCAAAATGTGTGTAGCTTCACCAACAGCCGATTTAGACCAAGTATCAATAAATGACGCAAGGGGTTCTGTCTTAGAACCTCTGGCAGCAACAATTGGTCTAAAAAGCAAATTATCAGTACCCTTATGGACTTTAGGGATGCCAAAGATAGTAGGTAAAGTAGGAAACTTTACTGTAAGATAATTAAACTCCACTTCATTAATAAAACCTTGAAATAATGCATCATGCAAAAACAAATCAATTTTAGCATATGCTCGATTCACTTCATTTCTAGACACCCTACTATATGTTGACTCATCATTCAAAATCTCCATCATCTTAGTGGTGTAGTCTATTTTGGTCATTATGACCATACCCCCACCTTTATCAGGTTTCATAAACCTATATCTGTTGGAGGCCTTGAGACTTTTCAAAATAAGTCTCTCATTGTCTGAAAGGTTATCTATCCATAAAGTTTTTTATGATGGTATCCTTCTAAATTCAGACTCAGCCATTTTTTCCAACAACGTAACTTCGAAATTGGGGGGCGGAATAAAAATACTTTTTCTCTTAAACACATGTGTAGAATCCAAATCCACCTCACCCTCCTTAAAGTTATTAGAGATGGAGAAAAAAATCTTTAAATTCAACTGTCTCATAAACAAATTTAAATTAATTAAAACTTGAGCAATATCTAACCTAAAACTAGGAACAAAATTAATACCTTTACTAAACATTTCAAAATGTGTATCACAAGCCTCTAAATCAGTATAGTTATATATAAAAAAAAAACAAACCTGTTCAAAATGTGATGCCTCATACCAGTATGTTGATCAAGCAAATCATCACAAAAAACTTCTAGAAAAGGCCCAGTATCATCTAATTCAGCAATAACACCAGTACAACACATACTATCAGTATTAAAAACATTAACAACTTTTGTTTCGTCCAAGTCTAAAAACGACCCCTTCGGCTGCCCTTCATCTCTTGGGCATGGAAAAACTGTACATTCTTGCCCGTTAAACCCCTTCATCATTAATTTAAGGTGGAAAAAGTGTTTTTAAAGTGTGTGACCAAGCTGAATCATCACATTTATTTATTGGAAAGGAATTTTATTGGTTGATGTATTTTTAACTGCACCTATAATTGTGGGGTTGGGTACTATAAAGATGTTTTTTGTTCACTGTTTAAATGACTCTGAAGAAGCCAGTATTGTTTGGGTGAAAGCGCCAAGTCATTTGTTATTAAAGCCGTTTGTCTGATCGTTTGCCTCACTGTTCATTTGGTTCGTTCTCAGTGGCTGTTTATTACCTGCTACTTCTTCGTTTTTCCCTTTTGGGATTTTTTGTTTGTTGGTTTGTTGGTTTTTCGGCTCTGGTGACGTTCTTACTTGGGCGGTGAAAATTAGAACTTTGGAATTGTTCTCGTTACTTAATGGAGAGAGTTTTGAAGGAGCTGGAGAGTGTTTTGAAGGAGCTTATCCATGTGGTTGACAAACTTATTAAGTTACACTCTGGTTAGTTGGGAGGGAGTAGAGTGGTTTCGGCTGTTAGCCCCACTGACTCCCAGATGGAGTTGTTTACGCTTCACTCACCAATTAATATAGCTCCTGGTCAAGAAACGAATGCTACTGGTTCATATAGTGGTGCAGTTTCTAAACAACCTAATTCGAACAAGGTGCCTTCCGGTGCATTGTCTAAATCTGCCATTGGTGGGCAGCAGCATGATTTGACTGCTTGGTTTCAGTCCTCCAGTGTTATCAGAAGAGGCTGCTACAGTGTTTCCATCCCTTAAAGAACAAATTTTCCAATATGAGAAACTTTGTATTAAATACAAAGCTATTCAACTTGACAATCTGTTTTTGAAAAAATCGAAGGAACTTAATCAAGTACCGAAGGGTTTTCGCATTTGGAAATTGCCCATGGGGGTGGAAGCAGGTTCGGAGGCTTTTCGTGAGTTGGTTACTCTATTCAACCATGCAGGTATGGACATGTTGGATATTATTATTCGTAACAACGATGCTAAGTTGTCTTTGATGCAAGAAAAGATAAGCAAGTTAAATGCTAGTATTACGAGTGTTTTGTTTTTTCAATATCAAAATCTTTTTGACAAAACGCTTAGGAATTTAGAAGCGTTTGTCAATAAAAATGTGATTCTTAAACATAAATAACTAAACAGAGACACTTCAGACTATCAAAACAGTTGTGCGTATCCACGTGGTAAAAAAAAATTGTTCCACGTGGTCCTGATGAGCGACCAGTGGATGTTGAACTTATTAATGACTTCAAGAAGATGTTTTTTTAGAACAGCAGAACGGACCAAGGAGGTCCAAGAGACTTATGAACAGGGGTTTAATGGGCAAGAATGTACAGTTTTTCCATGCCCAAGAGATGAAGGGCAACCGAAGGGGTCGTTTTTAGACTTGGACGAAACAAAAGTTGTCAATGTTTTTAATACTGATAGTATGTGTTGTACTGGTGTTCTTGCTGAATTAGATGACACTGGGCCTTTTCTAGAAGTTTTTTGTGATGATTTGCTTGATCAACATATTGGTATGAGGCATCAAATTTTGAACAAGTTTGTTTTTTTTATATATAACTATACTGATTTAGAGGTTTGTGATACACATTTTGACCTGTTTATTAAGGTATTCATTTTGTTCCTAGTTTTAGGTTAGATATTGCTCAAGTTTTAATTTAATTTAAAATTGTTTGCGACAGTTGAATTAAGATTTTTTTCTCTATCTCTAATAACTTTAAGGAGGGTGAGGTGGATTTGGATTCTACACATGTGCTTAAGAGAAAAAGTATTTTTATTCCGTCCCCCAATTTCAAAGTTACGTTGTTGGAAAAAATGGCTGAGTCTGAATTTAGAAGGATACTATCACAAAACGTTTATGGATAGATAACCTTTCAGACAATGAGAGACTTATTTTGAAAAGTCTCAAGGCCTCCAACAGATATAGGTTTATGAAACCTGATAAAGGTGGGGGTATGGTCATAATGACCAAAATAGACTACACTACTAAGATGATGGAGATTTTGAATGATGAGTCAACATATAGTAGGGTGTCTAGAAACGAAGTGAATCGAGCATATGCTAAAATTGATTTGTTTTTGCATGATGCATTATTTCAAGGTGTTATTAATGAAGTGGAGTTTAATTATCTTACAGTAAAGTTTCCTACTTTACCTACTATCTTTGGCATCCCTAAAGTCCATAAGGGTACTGATAATTTGCTTTTTAGACCAATTGTTGCTGCTAGAGGTTCTAAGACAGAACCCCTTGCGTCATTTATTGATACTTAGTCTAAATCAGCTGTTGGTGAAGCTACACACATTTTGAAGGATTCGTGGCATTGCCTTGAGAGACTGAGGGATGTCAAAGTTAACAATTGTGGTTTTGTTTTTTTAACCATTGATGTAGTCAACCTTTTCTCTGTTATCCCACACCAGCTAGGTTTGGATATGTTTTATGAAAGTCTTTCTACTAGTATTACTGTAGATAAAAACAAAATTAATTTACTTCACGACCTCATGGAATTAGTTTTAAAAAATAATTTTATTTTATTTGAAGGTGAACTTTATCAGCAGCTTACTGGTGTGGCAATGGGAGCGAAGTGTGCCCCGGTTTTCTCCAACTTGGTATTGTTGACGTGGGAAAAGCTTTATGTTTTTTCCTCTAAATATTATGACAATATTATTTTATATAACAGATTTTTGGATGATTTGTTAATTTTATGGAAGGGTGACGAAGAAACAGTGGTTGAATTTGTTGAATATTTAAACAGCACCACTGAATTTTTTAAATTTACATACACTTGGAATGATGAAGTGATACTTTCTGGATCTGACCATAAGTAAAACCAATGACGGTTTCTCTAGTAATATATTTAGAAAGGAGACATACTCCAATTCCTTGCTGCATTTTGGAAGTTGTCATCCTTGGCATCAGAGAAAAGGTATTGTGAAGGGACAAATGGTCAGGATTTCCAGATTAGTTAGCAATGATGAAATTTTTAAGGAGGAAATTTTTAAGTTTATTGGAATGTTTTAGGAGCGGGGGGTATCCCCTTAATTTACTTCTTAAAATTAAGAAAGAAGTGATGAAAAAAAGGGGTACACAGTACATTCCTATCTTGAAAAACAATGCTTCATTAGTGCAGACTGTTAACAACAGAACTGGAGCATTTTTTGTATTAAAGTTCAACAATAGGTCTTATGAATTAAGTGCAAGTTTGAGAAGTTTATGGAAATGCTGTTTGGGTGATCAAAACAAAGCAATTTTAGGTCCAGAACCATTGATTGTATTTAGTAGAGGTGAAAATTTAAAATCAGTTTTAGAAAGGGAAGTTAGACCCCACAATAAATCAATTATGAGAAAATGTGGGGCCTGTAAGTGGTGTAGGTTTATTAGTGAAGGATCTTATGTATGTGTTTTTGACTTTAGATACACTATTGCATGTCCTGGGGTGTGCAATTGTAACACCAAGAACCTGGTCTACGTTGCCTCTTGTACTGCATGTGAGGCATTTTATGTTGGCAAGACTATTCGTAGACTTAGGGATAGGATATCTGAACATGTCAGATCCATTAGGAGAAAGGACACACACAATGCACTTTATTTACACACCACCACATGTTCTAATTTTAAAAAGTTTGTGTTTTTTGTGGTGGATCGTGTCATTAATTTTGAGAAAGGAATTGATTTGGTTAATAAAGTGGGTATGTTAGAAAGTGAATGCCAACTTAGGTTAAATGCCTTGAAATTCCCTGGTCTTAATGATTGTGTATCTTTGATGCCTATTCTAAAGTTTAAATCTAACCAGATTTAGTATCTTTTTATGTTAACTGTTTATATATATATATATATTTATATTTTTTTATATTTTTGAATATTTAGTATTTGTATTTGATGTTTATTACAATAGTATAATTATTAATTTATATGTTTATACATCATTAATTTAAGGTGGAAAAAGTGTTTTTAAAGTGTGTGGCCAAGCTGAATCATCACATTTATTTATTGGAAAGGAATTTTATTGGTTGATTTATTTTTAACTGCACCTATCATTGTGGGGTTGGGTACTATAAAGATGTTTTTTGTTCACTGTTTAAATGACTCAGAAGAAGCCAGTATTGTTCTGGTGAAAGCGCCAAGTCATTTGTTATTAAAGCCGTTTGTCTGATCGTTTGCCTCACCGTTCATTTGGTTCATTCTCAGTGGCTGTTTATTACCTGCTACTTCTTCGTTTTTCCCTTTTGGGATTTTTTGTTTATCTCCAACTGCTGCATGTGCTTGGCAAGGTACATGCCGAAAGGGGCATTGTACTCGATAATGGGTCTGATAAGGGAGGAGTACAAGGATGTTAAGACCACCTTGTTCCTGGATGAAATACCCTTATTTATGAGGTGGGTCATGTAGAAAGCCTTCCATACAACAGAGGCAATGTGGTGGTCAAAAGTGAGGTTGCCATCAACGTGGGTGCCCAAGTCCCTCACAGCTGATTGCATGCTTAGTACATTGTTATGTGATAATTAGTGGTGATGCCATTTTCCCCAAAGGGGAACTACTCAAACGGTTTGGCATTCGGTTTGAGGCCATGCTTCTGGCACCAGTCATTAGTTTGCGCAAGGCCCACTTGAAGGATGTTCACATCACTAGGGGAATTTAAGATGGTGCCCAGCTTGCAGTTATCTGCAAACTTGGTCAGCCACAGACCACTGGTTTTGGCTTGCACCTCATAAATATATATCCTAAACAGTAGAGGCCCCAAGACTGATCTTTGGGGCACACCACTCATTACGGGTCTACTACTAGAGGTGGCTTCCCCTACTTTGACTGAGTGGGTTCTATCAGTGAGCCAGTTAGCTACCCATCTGGTAACATACAGGTTGTTGCCTAGCTGGGAGAGTTGATCTATTATGCCTGAGTGAGGAATAGTGTCAAAACCTTTGGCTTGGTCAAGGTAGGGGGTGTGCACTGTCCTCCCCTCATCCATGGCTTTGGTGACTGTTTTGAAGAAGTTGACCAAGTTTAACAAGCATGATCTTCCTTTGACAAAACCAAACTATGTGGGGTCAAGCATTTGGAGGTTGCCAATGTCCTTGTTTATAAGGTCCATGATAATGTATTCCATGGCCTTGCAGATCAGGCTAGTTAGGCTAATGGGCCTATAATTACCTGAGTCAGTGGATGCTCCAACTTTGTGTGCAGGAATTACAGTGGTTGCCCTCCATTCAGCTGAGATGAAGTAGGTGAGCAGGCTGTGATTGAATAGGGTATCTAATGGAGCTGACAGCTCATGCCTGAGTTCATGTAGGATACAGCCAGGGATGTTATCGGGCACCATGGAGACTATTTTTTGCCTTTGAGAGGGCATTAAGGACCTGCTCCCTGGTGATGATTGGAGGAGGACAGGTGCTGGGGATGTCCTGGTTTACTGATGGGGAGACAGGGGGGTGATGTTTTTACTTAACCTGTCTGCCAAGCAGGTTGGCTATATCTGTGACATTTGTGTATGTGGCGTTTTTGACCAGCAGTTCAGAGCAGATTTTAGCATTACCTTTAAGATTGGAGACATATCTGAAGAAGGCCTTGTGATTGTCCTTAATGGATGTGGCCAATTTGGACTCAGTTTTGGAGGATTTTGCCAGTGACCTTATTTGCTTGTTCGGACAAAGGAGAGATTACTTCCAACTTGGCACCTGCTCCTTCTTGGCCCTAGACAGCAATTGTTCCTTATATTATAGAGTTTGTTTATTACTGCTGTCCACCAGACAGGTTTACTCTTCCTTGAGGAAGATGACTTAGTCCTGTCAGGTACTGCTAAGTCCATACAGCTATGTAGGTGTTCATATATTTTTTTTTATGTAGCCTTGGACATTAGTGCTAGTTCCAACAGTGGTTGTGAAGCTGCTTATACCCGCTCTGAGGAGATTGTAGTCAGCTTTAGAAAAGTTTTTTTTTTTTGTTTGACCCTGACAAGGGGGGGGGGGGTCATGGGAGATGGTGACTTCAGAAGTGATTGCTTTATGGTTGGATCTTACCAAGGAGGGTGACACTGTAGAAGTGAAACAGTGAGGGGGCTCCATATTCATTAACCTTACTAAATGTGTTCAAAACACCTCAGTTAGCAAGCCAACACACACACACACACACACACACACACACACACACGCAAAAAAACTAAAGCAGATGACTACAGAAACAGCAGTTAAAAGGACCTTCCACATTCCCATGCCTCTCCCTAACAGTGGCTGTTAATAAGCCATGACTAATGAGAGGAAAAATATAAATAAATAAAATGAATACAAATAATTGCAGCACCAGCTGCTGCAAGGACAAGTGCATGCATATATATCTGAATGCCTGCAGGAGTGTGAGTTTGTCAGCGTGTGTATGTGCTCGCACACACACTATGGGGAAGTTATAATGCTTTGATCTATGTATTATCACTGATTATGTATTTCAGCTATCATTTGATCACAATAAAACAGTCAAGAAAGTTGAAACTGTAAGGCACAGTTGTGTTTATATAATGTGTGTGTGTGTGTGTGTGTGTGTGTGTGTGTGTGTGTGTGTGTGTGTGTGTGTGTGTGTGTGTGTGTGTGTGTGTGTGTGTGTGTGTGTGTGCTCCTGAGTTTTTTAATATGTTTGGGGGGGGTCTGCATGGGTGGGGGCGTGAGAGTGCCGTTTGTGTGTGAGGGGAGAAAATACTGAATTTATATTATGGATGTAAAATATTTCCTCCAACAATTATAAATCCTACAGCAACTTTGAAATATTAGGCAGAGAACTATTTTCCATCAAAATAAACAAGTAGTCCATTTACTAAGTGCCCTTGAGGGTGATGGTTACAGATGAATAACAGACCATCCAGCAGTGGGGAGGTTGCCTGCCTGCAGCACTGGACCTCACAACACCCATGAGTAGTCCATTATTTCTTTGTAATGTCCACCCCGCAAGACATTATTGCTTGTTTAACACCCTATCCAAGATTCTAACATGTGCAATACAGCTACAACTCCTCAGCTTCAATGAGTCCAGCAATCTTGTTAACAATGCCCTACACAGTTTATGAAAAGGACTTTCTATTAATGTTGCATTTATGTCCGTTACAGAATATGCCCACAAAGGCTGCAGTAGTGAGGAACTACTTACAACTCTGTTCCTTGATCTGTCCAAGGACATAAACACATTAGGGTGCTCTGGGATCAGCTACAACAGCATAGGCTGGTTTTGCAGATAGCTTAGAGGTCATTTACTTGCTTAGCATAATTCATCCATCAGAGAAGGCAGTCCCCTTTTCTGTCAGTAAAAATCTCTTATCTAGCAGCTTTTATGAACTATTTTTTGTTCAACATGCTGATGATATGGCTGCCCTCTGTGGAAGCAAACCCTTTATTCCTGCTTTGTCGAAGTATCAAGAAGCTTATTCAGTTCCCTCTGTACTGATGGGAGTGTAAAGTTTGATCAGTTCCCTCTGCACTGATGGGAGTGTAAAGCTTGATCAGTTCCCTCTGTACTGATATGGGAGTGTAAAGCTTGATCAGTTCCCTCTGTACTGATAAGGGAATGTAAAGCTTGATCAGTTCCTTCTGTACTGATGGGAATGTAAAGCCTATTCAATTCCCTCTGCACTGATGGGAGTGTAATGGTGTCCACCACTAAGCAGATTTTCATGAAGTATCCCAAAAGAAAATTTCAAATCACTCATCCAAGCTGGTTTTAAAGGTTGCCAGTGAAGTGCTCTACGTTTTGTATGCAAGAGTAGTATAATCCAGAAATGAGGAATATGTTGGGTTAGGTAGCTGTGAACCCATTTGATATTGATGATGTGGCTGTGTAAGTTTATGGTTCCAGAATAGGTGTTTGTTTACCAGTGATTCTACTTGGGTGAAGTCCCGGGTCATTCATTGGATGGAAGGCTAAGCAGATCCTCCCCCCACCAATAGTCTCTAATACCCTGAGAAGAGAGATAAAGCTGTTAAGCTCTCAGAGTAGCTAAGGATACTGATAACTGACCTCTTCTTGGTGGTAAAACATCAAGATCCCTTGAGTTGATTTAGCTGCTGAGTGAGGTATGTGTAAAGAGAACATTATATTAAATGATGTGCCTAATAAAAGAGGAATAAATTGAGACTATACCTTCTCTGGGCCTTAAAATAATCCCACTAAGTATAAACTGTGGAAGGTAGAAGGATTAGACGACTACAGAGAAATGGTGGTCAAAGGAAATTTTTATCAGCGTAGGTACCCAGGTCTCTGATGACTGTGTCATATTTATGTAACCAATACAGTATTTGGCAGTAATGCTTAATTTGCCAAAAAAACTATACTATATTTCTTAGTATTGAAGGTAATCCCTGTAATAATCCAGCAAGCATTTGGTTATATATGGTAGTCCAGGAAGAATTTATCAGTATAGGTGGCCCCATCCCTGATGGCTGTGTCAGATTTAAAGTTCTCTGTGTGGTTTTTAGTAATGATGCTAGATTTGCCAAAGGAAACTATGCTGCCCTTTTTGGTATTGATGATAATCATATGATTAATGCATTAAACATTTGTTTGGTAAAGCCCATGCTGAAGCATTTGGTAAAGCCCATGCTTTGGTAAAGCCCATGCTGGCAAACTTGATCATCAGAATAGGATAGGATAACTGCAACAGGTTAACAATATAAGTTAACTTGGTTAGCCACAGTCCCTCAATATTTGCTTTCTTGTAAGACAAGTATATAATGTAAATGATGGAGTCAAGGGCAGAGCCCTATGTGACACTGATGATGATTTTTTTTTTCTCTAGAGAAATTAACCCAATCTGTATGAGTTCTCTCAGATAGCCAGTTACCTACTGGGTACAGGCTTATACTGAGGTGGGAGAGTTGAACAGTGCCCTCAGCATGGAACATAATGTTAAAGACCTTGGAAAGATTAGGTAGGCAATATATACTGTATGCCTCTTATACATGGCCTACCCCTTTTCAAGAGCTTAAAAAGACTTAGTGGGCATTATCTACCTTTTACTAAGCCATACTGGAGTTTATCTATAGATAAGGATATATGTATTACTTTTATTCATTCATCCATAATACAGTCCATAGCCTTACAAATATTAATAAGACTAAATAGCTTGTAATTCTCAGGGTCAGTGGAGAAGACTACCTTTATCCAAGGGCAACAAGACAGCTGTTTTATACCTACAGTATGTAGCCTGTGGTGAGACATGGGTTAAAGAGCTAATGGAAGAGATTTTCTGAACAGACATCCAGGGACATTGTCACAACCAGTGAAATGTTTTTTTTTTTAGTTTGGAAAGTGCCAAAAGAACATGGAATAGAGCAGTTTTGGAAGGGGGGAGAATTTGGATTCAGAGGGAAGGGTGGGTGGGCGGAAGTTGTATGAAAGAGTGTTAGCAATGCCCTTGGCTGGGGATCAAGAATGGAGTACATGATTTAGAGATAATTTCAGTACAAATTGTTTCTTACTTCTAATGTTCCTATTGTAGTTGAAGGCGGCCTAATGGCTTTCTTCTGAAGTACTTGTAATCTATATAGCATTTCTTTTATTTCCTAATGGTAAGTTTGAGGGACTTAGCTTCACCCTATAATTATCTCTCTCTCCTATAATGATGAAATGGACATATTTTATTAATGTCCAGAAGCCTTTTCTTTTTAGTTTGTTGATGGGGCTTCCGCCATATGTGCTTAGTTTTAAATTTGCCATTATGTTTATATCGGATGGGGTACAAACAGCTCAATGCATTTATCCAAGAGGGAATAAAAGTCAGAAGAGCAGACATCAGCCTCAGTTGCTAAACCATTTTTGACTGTCAGTATCTCTAAATTGTAAATAATTGCTTTTGGAATCATCCCTGAATGCAGAGGAGTAATTTTAGGTCACAAAGCAGGTCTTTAGGAAGAAGGTCACAGCAAAGAGTGGAGGTAACAAGAGAGGTGATGCAATCAGGAAATCATTTACATTGACAAGAACTAGATAATAAATAATACTTCTGGTGGGCAGAGAGAGAGACTCTGACCAAGTGTATTGGCATTTATAAAGTCTATACATATCTGGGCATGTTTCTTGGTAGTGTGTGGTATGCCAGTTTGTGTGGATGTTTGAAGTCACCCATAAGAAATGTATATGGTAGTTAAAAGAAAGGTATTTGGATGATGGTTAACTTCTATAATGGGTTAATGTATTCTGCGTGTTCTGAAGGAGTCATAGCTGAGATTCTGTGATTAATTCACAATAATCCCTTACAGTTATTATATATTTTTCTGTAATACCATGGTTCACAAAACACATTTAAAGCTAGATGATCAGAATTGCCCAAAGGTTCACAGTCCCATATAGTGTTACCCAAATCACCCCTATTGCTGAGCACAGACTCTATCTTGTGGTGAGACACACTCTTGTAAAATCAGTCAATTGAGCAAAAATATTCTCTGATAATAGAGCAAGAATTCATTTTCCATAGTTTCTAACCTGCTATGCATGTATACAAAAATGGCACCTCTAAAAAAAAAAAAAAAAAAAAAAAAAAAATGAAATGTGGTGGTCTTGGATACTGCCAATGTTTGGCTTGTTGTTATGCATCCCTCAGTTTATATTTGGATAGTTAACATCCTGTATGATGAAAGCAGGTTTTCCCATAATATAACTTGATAGTCCCTTGATAAACTGAAACGTACCATTCATATCAGGGGATTTGTAACATGCAGTGAGTCTAATTAGGGAGACTAGAATATGCAATGAGTTAAACTTCCAAGGTTTTTTTTAGGTTTGTGACTTCTACCTCCAAAAGCTTATCTATACCACATTATAAAAGTCTAACTGTGATAAAATTGTGCAACAATACAATTGCTACTTTACTATCTCTCATCTGAAGAAAAATAAATTCTTTGTAGTTACTAACTCTTGCCTGTCATGCAATCCAAATCTTGGTTACGATAGCAGTTTTATAAACCTCCCTAAGAATTAATGCTTCCAGTTCATCACATTTATTTACTGAACTCCAAAAGCTCCTTTCATTGGCATTTGGCCGGCTAAGATCTAGCTGTATTCAACTGGATGTATAAGAGAATTTAAGTACCTTTATCTGCACTTTTTTTCAAAGAATACAGTATTTAAATTGATTCAGCTGTGTTGCAGGAATATTAACTGAACTGGAAGTTTTGACTCTGCTCTTCAGTTAGTAAAATCTTAGTGGCCTTGAAACTGCCCGCCCCTCTTGTAAATTTGTGTTTGGATACTCATGGGCCCATCTCATTTGCTCACTCAACTGAGTGCAGTGAGATCATATTCTGATTTCAGGCACTCCTACTGTGTACAAAGAGAGCATCTGGGAAACAGAAGAAAAAAAAAATTTTTTTTAATCTTGTTTCCTGCCTTTCCTGTTAAGTGGTATAGACTGTAGGCTTCTGAGCCCCCAAGCCCTTCTGTGTTGGAGGGAAGCCTTCTAGCTTAGTTTTTTTTTTCTTATCTAGCCAGTTTTCTAGTTTCAGCACTCAAATCTGTTTCTTTGAACTCAGCACTTGTTCAGAACTCGTAAGCACTACATAAGCTGCAAATTACTACAGCACTCAACTTTCCTCACTTGTCTAGTGGAAAGCAGTTTTTAGTACTTAAATAAGTACTCATCCAGGCATGTCTAAGGGTCAGCTCCCAGTGATTTCTCCTGTCTACCCGATGAATCTGGGCATCTTGGGGCAATGTAGCAATTGCCTCATGTACACAGACAACCCTCTCCTCCTACCACCCAACACTACAACCTGTGAGAGATGCACTTATATAGCCAAACTGGAAGCAAAGCTCTCTTCACCCAAGACTGGACTAGACAGTCAAGAGGAGAGGGTAAACACTTGCACCACACCACACTCATCACATAGTCCCTCAAAACCTACACCACCAAAACACACACATAGAAACACAAAACACACACCTACATTCGCAGATGCTCTCAATAAAAACCTGCCCAAGCATCAGGGACATCCAAAGCATAAACGCAAGCAAACTCCACCCCCCAACACAACCCAAATGACACATAGCCCACAAACTCTGTGTGCCACTCAACCACAGCCCATAAGGCATAACAACGTACCCAACACTCTAGTCATAGGTGACTCTATAGTCAGGCACACTGATGTTCCACTCACTAGACTAAACAAGGAGAAAGTTACTGTCAGCTGCCTGTCAGGTGCCAGGATCCGCCACATAATGCATGCACTCAGGTCACTCCACAATAAGTACAAATATGACACTGTCATTGTCCATGTTGGTGTGAATGACCTGAGACGTACCTCCCTGGACTACATGAAAAGAGACATGGAGGAGCTCTCCGATCTTGTATCCCAGGCAGGTATGACCCTAACCCTGAGTGGCATCCTGCCATCACCCAGAATGATACCACAGTACAAGGACAAAATGATTGACTTCCACAATTGGCTAAGCTTCTGGTGTCATTCTAAGGGGATCCAGTATTTGTCTGCCTGGGACGACATGATCGACAGTCCACGATGCTTTGCCAGAGATGGCCTGCACCTGTCACCCTTAGGATTCCGGATACTGGCTAAAACTCTTGCCACCGCTACAGTGCCTTTTTTAGGCAAGGTTCAAATGACAAATTCACCACCGTAACGGGTACAAGCAAGCAAAATCTGAGGGTAATGCTACTCAATGCTAGAAGTCTAAACCTCAAAATGCACTCACTCGAGGCACTCCTTAAAATGGAGAATATTGACATCTGTGCAGTGACAGAGACCTGGTTCAAAGCTCCAGTGAGCACCCCTGCATTACCAGGCTTCAATTCATACCACACCTTTCGGCCACCTAACCCAGAAAGAAGCACTAAAGGCAGAGGCGTGTCCATATTCATTAAGGATATCCACACCTCCAGGCTAGTTGCACAGCATAATGCATCCGAGATTATCCAAGTGCAACTAACTCTGGGCAAGACCGCAATCCAAATTGTAGCTTGCTACAGACCCCCCACCATGCCCCAGGATTCACACTCCTCATTTCTTGATACACTGGAAAGTATTAGGGTACAATCCAACACCCTAATAATGGGCGATTTCAACTACCCCACCATTAACTGGGAAAACTATTCATGTACCAACTCTTTTGCTCAACGTTTTCTAGAATTCATAAATTCCAATGCCTTGCATCAACTTATTCACACCCCCCCACCAGGGGCAGCAATATCCTAGACCTGGTCATTACCAACATGGGAAACCGGTGTTCCACACCAGAGGTCAATTCCTCGTTGGTCAGATCCGACCACAAGCTAATCAGCCTAGACATCCACATCCCACCCCCAGCCCCAATTAGGGAAACCATCATAAAAAACTTCTCAAAAGCCAACTTCACACTTCTTAAGACAGAAGTGGCAAACTTCATGACACCCATGCAGACGGACAATAGAGGTATGACTGCTGAATCCTACACAAATGCACTTTATAAGCACTTAACACGAGTGCATGGATCATGCTATCCCTAATAGAACCAAGATGATATCCTCCAAAAAAAGGAAGCCAATCTGGTGGTCCTCTGCCATAAACAAACTCTACAACAGAAGAAAGAAACTGTTGCAAAAAAGAGTAAAATCCCATGACTGGAGGAACTCCCTGGTCAACCTCAGTAAGAAGCTGAGATCCCTCATAAAATCCTCCAAAGCAAGTTATGAAAACAAAATTGCCACTGACTCTAAAGACAACCACAAAGAATTCTATAGCTATGTCAAGAATCTAAATGGGAACACTCAGATCTGCTCTGAGTTGCAGCATAATGGCACTAAATATACAGAACCAACTGAGATTGCCAACATCCTAGCAGATAGATTCAGTGCTAACTTTACCCCCCCTCTCACCCCCTAGAGGGCCCATCTCTATACCGGAAGAATGCAAAGTTCCTATAATCACGGCTGCACAGGTAAAAAACACACTCTCCAAAGCCAAGAACACAGCATCCATGGGACCTGACAATATCCCAGGCTGCGTTCTACATGAACTACAGAATGAACTGGCACCCTGCCTAAGCACCATGTTAAATCATAGCCTCACCTCAGGCCTTGTACTCACTGAATGGCGCACCACGGGCCTTGTACTCACTGAATGGCGCACCACGACAGTTATCCCACTCCACAAAGGGGGAGCCACGACGGACCCCGGGAACTACCGCCCCATTAGCCTGACGAGCCTGGTCTGCAAGGCCATGGAATGTATCATCATGGAACTCATAAACAAAGACACTGGTAATCTCCAAACTCTGGACCCTACTCAGTTTGGATTTTTAAAAGGCAGATCATGTCTCCTAAACCTGATTCACTTCTTTGAATCAGTCACCAAAGCCATAGATGAGGGTAAAATGGTTCACACAGCTTATCTAGATCTCGCCGAGGCTTTCGACACCATCCCCCACTCTGGAAATATAGATAAGCTCACTAAACTAGGTATAAATCCCTATGTCACAAGATGGGTTGCCAACTGGCTCACGGACAGAACCCACACTGTGAAAGTAGCGGATTCCAAATCCGACATCAGACCAGTGACAAGTGGAGTGCCACAGGGTTCAGTCCTGAGTCCTCTCCTGTTTGGTATCTACTTCTCTGAAGTGCAGGCCAACACAGAAGGTCTTTGGCTAACAAAGTTTGCAGATGACTGCAAACTAGGAGCCATAATCGAAACTCCTAACTATGTGGACAAACTACAAAAGGGCCTCACTGAGACAGATACCTGGTGTCAAAGCCATAGCCTGAAGCTCAATGCCAAAAAGTGTATTGTCATCCCCTTTGGTAAAAACTCTGTACCCCTGAACTACCACATAGCTGGTAGTCTACTTAATGTCAAAAATGTGATGAGACCTTGGGACACAGGTGGACAGTAGTCTCTCCTTTGATGATCACATCGCCACAGTGGTCAGGAAATCCTTCTACGTGGCTCATCTCATCACAAAAGGATTCTCATCCAGAAAAAAAAGAGGTCATTGTTCCCCTCTACTCATCACTCATTAGACCCATTATAGAGTACAATGCCCCTTTTGGTATGTACCTCACAAGACATCTACAACAACTGGAAAGACCACACAAATACCTCACAAAGAGGATTATTGGCCTCAAACAGATGCCCTATGCAGACCGTCTCAAAAAGCTACAGCTTTACTCCATCGCATATCGCCTACTCAGCGGCGATCTCTGCCTAACATACAAAGCTATGTCAAACCAAGAGCTGTTGGACATGCTCCACTTAAAGAAATCCCAATCCCTCCGAGCTACACGCTCTAGGGACCTTAACCTTGTCACCACAATAAACAGAACATGCTGGAGGGATAGATTCCTGTCCCAGAGACTTCCCATACTCTGGAACAGACTACCTATCTATGTCAAACAGAGCTCCTCACTAGCACACTTGATTGGATGGGAAATGGGAAATTCACCCCGGAGATCACTTATGTGGCTCTGCTCGACAGGGGCACAGGAAAATAATGTTCTTGGGTGGCGAAAGCCAGGGTACATTTTTTGGCTAGGCTTGTATGGGCCCTAGGGCTGATAGCCTAGTACCTACCTATGAACCTATAATAGATTTTTATAATGTTATGAAAGTGAACCGAGTAAGAAGACACTTTGGGTTTAGAAGATGTGCTTCTAAAAAAGAATGGTTTCACCAGATTTGTAAGAACTTTGCACTCATAAAAGCTGTCTTTAATAATATCCTTGGATCTTTAGTGGTATATTCTCAGTCAGATAACAGCTGTAGTTTATTTCTGGCACAGAATTGTCATAAAAAATATTAAACATTCTTGCCTTTTTTATACGGATAATCTGATAGCTGAAGGAAAGCTTTCATTCCAAATGAATTCACCTTTGTAAGATTTCAGACTTTTGTCCTTCATAACAACATTTTGTATAATTTACTAAGGAGTCTGTTATTCTTTTTCTGATAGAACTCAAAGACCTAAAGAGTAATTTGACTACTGACTCACCATTTATGAAAGTTTCTCCTCTCTCTACATCTGGAAAGATATACAAAAGTTTCTCTGTGTTTACCTATAAAATGGGGGGGTGGTAAAAACTTTTGGTGATGTGTAGTTCCCTTGTATCGTCTGATAGGAGTTTTAAAAATAGAGCTTTACAAAGTATGAAGACTATTAGGCATATGTGAAGGTCTGGGTTCTGGCATTGTCTCAGTATGCATCTCTCCTTGGTTAATTTGCTTAATTTCTCAGAGATATTTTTGAAAGCTCTTTCAGACACTGTTGAAATACCTTTTAGAGTCTGACTCAGTGAATCCCCCCTGTACGGTTTTAAATCCTGCACTCAATAAGAATTCACAGTTATTCATAAGAAATTTTGCTGACTTTTATTAGATATAGATGATAAGATAATTAATCCATGCTCTTTATTCAACAGTGAATAAGATACAGTTACTATTCAGGAGGTTAAGAAATGATTATAGTGGTTCCAAGGCTTTATCTAAGATGGTGTCCACATTATAATAAGCCTTTCTGATTCAGAGAGATGATGAGTCTCTGTGTGTGTGCTGGTGTGTGGATAAGTGTTTCCAGGGTTACATGTGAAGAGGGGCTTCTTTGAAGATGTGTATGCAGACATGCGTTCGTGGATTTATGAATGCCTGTTTTTGTGTGCCGGAGGTACCTATGCTACAGAAATGCACGGGCTGCTAGTGAGAGTGTTAGCACTGTCATGTCTGACAGTGCAGTGTTCATTCAGAGACATGTTAATGAGCCACTATGGATCTGTTTCTCTTGGGGGGGGGGGCTTTACCATGTCTCTGTTCTGATTAACCAAGCCACATTAATCAGCAATAGCAGGCAGGAGTTTTGTGACTCCCAGACAATGTCATGTCCTTGGAGTGAGGGATAGCCATTTCTGTATCATTAAGACATGTGTTCCTATCAGTGATAATGTGTACATGTCTGAGCATTTTGAGACAATTGAGACAACTGTAAGACTACTCAGTTTGGGTGCTCCTATCTATAAATGTTTTTTAAGTCGCACTGTTCACAAACTTTGTTTGCATAGTTTAGGTTTATATTATCTACTTTCCCCTTGTCCAGGATTCCACCTGACTGGCCCAGAGACATGTGAATTAAAGTTATAACCGCCCTTCATTTGGATGATCTATTGCAATGTATAACACTTTATCCCATCCCAAAATTCCAGAAATGTATCCACATTAACTCTTTTATCAATTTCTTTTACACACAAAATATTGGCACTAATCTTATGTATCAATTTGACTACTACTTTGCATTTAATAATTGAAGAAATGCCTTTTATGTTCCATGATAAAAGTAGACCCATCATTATCTGCTCTAAAGAAGTTTATGTAGCAGCAGCATCCAAAAAACTAGACGTGAAGTATCTTGTAAATCAGCAAAGAAGTAATACCTGAATTAACATGCTGCAAACACAGACAAGCTTCTATAAAGTGCAAACAAATAATGAAATAGTTCATTAGCAGTATGTTTATTAATCATAGTCAAAAAGATACTGTAGTGGGAGGGGTTGTCATAAGTATTTGTCTCACAGATACAAGGCGCAGGGTTTGAATCTGACCTCTGGTTATTGGTTAGTCTTGCAACAGTCTGCAGACTGATAGCCTAGTATTTATCTATGAAATACAAAACAGTATAATGCAATCTAATGTAAGTAGCTGCTAACTTTATACATTATATCCTTATAATATTGAGTCAAGGTTGACCGTGGTCGGTCTGCTTTGATGCTCTGGTTTAAGTGCTTGGGCTTCAGAACAGTTATTTGACAATAAGAAGGTATGTGGTCTACATTCTTGTGGGAAGAGAGGGTAGCCCTTCTAAGCTAGGAATTGCTGATTAAAGGCTTATTGTGCATGTTATTCTAAGAGTCTTTGTTCTGGTTTAAGATCAATTAACTGGAGCTGCTCTGTTTGGTGTCCTTTGCCAGAGGTCGAGAGTGTTTCTTCTTGAATCCAAGCCATTCAAAGCTAAGAACAAGGAATAAAGCTTATTTTGAGTTTGATTTGCACTTTTCATCTGTATTTTACTGTGTTACTGCATGGATTTGTGCCTTTTTGACTGTTTTTACTGTTTGTGTCTGCTTATTACGTGCGCTTGTTTTGCACTGAAATATTGCTTAGTTAGCATAGACTAGACCCAGACTTGCTGAATCTGTCCTGTTTTTTCATACACTTGAGCTTACATCCAGCCATCTTACATTAAGAAGGGCTTCCCTGCACCCTTGTGGCAGAACAGTGTTGATATAGCCTTGCTTGAGTTGGGGATTGCTGGAGGAAGAGCACACAACCTTTATTTATTCACTGTGATCCCCCACACCATACAGGACTTTAATTTTTTGACAGTATTCTGGCTAGAAGTGGTGATTTACACCATGTTAAGAGGGGTTTACTCGTTGAATTTATGGAGATGGTGTTATTTAATAATTTTCTACTTTTTAAAGGTGAACACTTTAGGCAGATCAATGATGTTGCGATGGGTGCAAAATGCGCACCCATCAATGCTAATTTAGTATTAGCAGAATGGGAGAGACAGCATGTTTTCACTTCCAAATATGTCTAACATTATTACTAATTTACTTTACCTTGGTAACATATTGGTATTGTAGAATGGAACTAAGGAAAAATTGGATGAATTTATATGTTTTATAGGTAGTACAGCAAGCTAGGTAGTACAGCAAGCTTCTTAAAGTTCACTAGTCATAGTGACCAGGAGAAAATAGAATTTTTAGATATTTGTTTATATATGCAAGGAGGTCAGATACACTCCAGTATCTACCGTAATAAAACTTACAGTAATTCATTTCTCCATTTTAAGAGTTGTCATTCCTATTTTCAGAAGAAAAACATTGTAAAAGGACAAATCGTCCACCTATCAGTTGGTCAAGATGAAATTTTTAGTAAGAAATTGTTAAAACTTGTAGATATGTCTAAAATAGAGGGTATCCAACTGACCTTTTGGTCAAGACACATAAAGAAGTATCTAAGAAAAGGGCAACTATACTGTTGGACAAAAATAGAGAAGTGGGTAAGGAAAATGTGAACTTTTTTAGAGCAAAAAAAGATTGAACAAGGGTGATTTGATGGTGTTGGAATATAACCACACAGCACCATAGGTAAGGAACATTATAGAAACAGCTTGGGATAGTGTGCTTCTGGAAGCTATGAATGAAACACTGGGGCCCACCCCCCTATTTGTCATCAGTAAAGGGGCTAATTTGAAAGAGCTTTTAGAAAAAGGTGCTTCTATTGTAGAGTATAAGACCTCGAGAATGAAAAAATGTGGTTTATGCAATGCTTGTAAATTCATCTATGATGGACCAAATGTTTATTTAAGTAGTTATAAGAAATCATTGAAATGTCCAGGGTACTGTAGTGTTATAACACAGATATGGCGGTTTATGTAGCCATGTGTTTATCATGTCCCGCATATTACGTGGGAAAGACCTCACGTAAATTGAGGTTACGGATCCTGGAGCATAGTAGGGATATTAAAAACAACAAACACAAACTGTCTAGTGCTTTATTCATCCACAGTAAGGATTGTAGAAATTTTAAAAGATTTTATTTTTTGTAATTGACAGGATTCCTAAGGGTGATGCTGGTAAAACTTTACTGGAAATTAGAGAATGTCTATGGCAGTTACGCCTGGATGCAACTAGATCACTAGGCATAAATGACAAAAATCTCTATTTCTAGTTACTTAAAATACAAATTGCACTTCATTTGACAGGATAAATCCCTAGTATGATTATTGTGTAAACCCAACACAGTACCCCCCGCCTTATTAAGTTAAGTCAGCATCACTTTCTCATACTGTCAAGTTTAAATGTGTTTTGAAATGTTTCAGTATGTTTTATATTGATTTTATTTGAAACAAATGATTGTATTAAGTGTTAAGACATATTTATAAATTTTTATTTCTTGATGGTGCAGTGGTGTGCGACTAGGTTTTTATGCATTTATGGTTTTATTTTTCAGCTTACAATTCACACTACAGTAGGCTTGCATAAGCAGAGGTTTTAATTGGTTAACACGCAAGTGTTAATTGTCAATCACTTGATTCTAATATATAAAAGAACTGAAGGTTTTATTTTGTATGACTTTGATGAAGCCCAACAGAATTATGGGTGAAAGCGCTAAGTCTGATGAATCAATAAAGGTTGTGAGCTCTTTGGCAAGTCGTGGATTTGTGTATTACTAGTTTTATACCTTCAGGTGAATTTTTTGTATTGCTGGAGGAAGGATCATTGTGTGGTTGCCTATTGGCTGACTAGTTTAAAACCATTTAATTTTGCCTGTATATAAGCCTGATGTTTGCTCGCAGCTGCGCACTGCTCAAAGGGGGTTAACAGTGCCTTGTACGAATGCAAACTCCTAGAAACTATTTTTTCCCTAGCCAGCAGTCAGTGAAACCCTCCCAGGTTCCCTGCTGCTCTGCAGGCAACTCAGCTGTGCACTGAGCAGTGTCACCCAGCTTTTCATCCCTGACCTTTTATAGAATAAGTCCCCTTGTTAATCCCAGAGCAATAGCTGATTGAATTTGCCCTCTAAGAAATTAGTACTGTGGACAGTCAATTTCCCAACATTTCTCCAGTCAGCCTGATTGACGTGCATTCTGAGGCAATGTTGCAACTGCCTAATGCATACTGACAACCACTTGCTCCTAAAGCAAGCAAATATAGTATGTGAGAGATGTAATTATACCATGAAACTAGAATCAGTCCTCTGATGTAAAAATAAATAAGATATTAGAAGTTGTCGGCACACACATACCTCTCCACTCACACAAGATAAGGTCAAGACACATAAACCCACATATGCGGAGATACTCACTAAGAGCCTGCCAAAAGACCAGAGATCTCCCAAGTGCAAGCAACCTATGCATACTAGTACAAGAACAGAATTCACCACCACACATAACACACATCAGTGTATCAACAACTAAGCTCCTAAGGTAAAATTCCACAAAACCTAATGTCCTCGTCATACTCAATAGTAAGACACACACGTGTCACTCTCACCAGGCTGTACAAGGAAAAGGTCACGGTCATCTGCCTCCCAGATGTCAGGATCTGTCAAATTATGCATGCCCTCAAGTCACTCAGCACCAGTTACTGTTATAACTTTGTCATAGTACATGTTGGAGTGAATGACTGGAGATGTACATCTCTGGACTATATGAAGACAGACATAACTGAACTCTCAGATTGTGTGTCCCAGGCAGGGATGTCCCTAGCCCTAAGCAGCAGTCTACCTTCACCTAGGATGATGACCCAATACAGACAAAAAAATGATTGATTTAAATAATTATCTTGGCTTCTGATGTTACTCCAGGGGGGGGGTCCAACCTGGGAAGACATGGTTGACAGACTACGCTGCTTTGCCAGAGATGTTCTTCACCTGTCTCCTCAAGGCTTTCAGATACTGGCAAAGACACTTGCCTCCCCCATAGTGCTTTTTTTAGGCAATGTCAAGACAACAACATTTCCAATGTAAAGAAATCCACTAGAGACAAACTCAAGGTCAAGCTGCTTAATGCTAGGAGGCTACACAGTAAACTGCACTCCCTGGAAGCACTCCTCACCTTGGAAGATGCTAACTTCTGTGCAGTCACTGAGACTTGGTTCAAGGCAACAGAGAGCAACCTGGCCGTACAAGGCTACAATGGCTTTCACACGTTCAGACCTCAAAATGAGCATGAAAGAAACAAAGGTGGAGGGGTATCCATCTTCATTAAATCGAAATACACCTTGAGACTGGGAAAACAGTACAATGCTCTTGAGCTACTCCAGGTCAAAAATAACTATAGGCAAAATACCCTACCACATCATCACTAGCTACAGGTCCCCCCACCATGGACCAGGAGCAGCACACTGCCGACCTGGACTTGAGAGTCACTTAGTATACAGCCAAACACATTGGTTGTGGAAGATTTCAACTATCCTTCCATTGACTGGGTGACTTACACAAGCAAAACACGATCTGTCTGAGGTTCCTGGATTTTAATTCAAATGCCCTGGAACAGTTGGTCTGCACCCCCCACAAGGGGCTTAAATGTCCTAGACCTAGTGCTCACCAACATGGGGGGTTCACTGCACTATCCCTGGTGTGTTGCCCTCCCTGGTAAGGTCAGATGATAAATCAATTTCGTTTGAAGTAAAGATCAGACCTGACACCCCAACAGGAGCAAAAAAAAACCTGAAAAATTTCTCCTAAACAATAGCCTACTAAGCAATGGTATAAAAAAGCAATGGTATAAAAAGTTTCAAAGCCTCGACTAGCACAACCAACAATGACTCCTATGCAGAGGGGTACACAAATGCCCTTTATAACCACTTAAACAAATGTATTGACTCAGCTGTACCTGATAGGACTAGAACCAGCTCCTCCCAAGAAAAACAAACCACCCTGGTGGACTGTAAGTATAAATAAGTTATATAACCAAAGAAAGAAACCAATATAAGGCATTCTTTAGCTACATTTGAAACCTAAAAGGGAATGCCCAGCTGTATGCCGAACTTATAGTGGATGGTACCACTCGCACTGAATCTGAGGAATTCTAACCTACTAGCTGACAAATTTGACATTAACTTCACCCCCTTGTCCCCACCAACCACACCTCAAAGCATTCCTTACACCAATCCTCTACTGAGTATCTCCAAAGAATAGGTCACACAAGTGCTCTCCAAGGCCAAAAACATGGCCTCTATGGGACCAGATAACAGCCCAGGTTGCTTACTAAGCCTCTCTTTGACCATAACCTGAGCACTGGCTTTGTTCTGGCAGAGTGGAGAACAATAACAGTAATTTCCTTGCATAAAGGGAGTCCATCAACAAACCCAGAAACTATCGACCCATAAGACTAACCAGCCTTATCTGCAAGGCCATGGAAAGAATTACCATGACTTTATCAACGAGGACATAGGTGACCTTCAAACTCTTGACCCGACCCAGTTTGGTTTCATCAAGGGAAGATCTTGCTTATTAAACCTGGTGGACTTCTTTTAGAATGTCACCAAAGCCCTGGATGAGGGAAAAACAGTACATACCATCTATCATGATTTTAGCCAAGGCCTTTGACACAATCCCCCACTCATTGATCATTGAGAATCTCTCCCAGCTGGGGATTAACCCATATATCACTAGATGGGTAGTCAGTTGGCTCACTGATAGAATGCACACTGTCAAAGTTGGGGAGTCCACCTCTACCAGTAGACCAGTTACTAGTGGGGTACCACAAGGATCTGTGATAGGCCTCTACTCTTTGGAATCTATTTTACTGAAGTCCAAATGAAAGTAGATGGCCTGTGGCTTACCAAATTTGCAGATGACTGCAAACTGGGTGGAATCTTGACAACTGGATGGGTGACTGTAAATTCAACCTTGGGGGGTGGCGCCTATATCCCTCATAGACAGGAGTAGTTGGTGCTGATCATAGAATCGCTATGTTAGTAATGACCATCTAAATATGGCCAATTAGGGTTCATGGGTTTTTACATGGCTAGGCTTGTAAAGGCCCTAGGGCCATTAGCCTAGTAACTTCCTATGAATCAGTAAAATTCTGTTATGAGTAACCGGAAACCATGCAAGCTTATTATGCTGCAGTGTCCCTGACCACACCTAAAGGATATCCACTTGGTAATTTGCATTTACTTCACCATGACACTTTACAGCCCATTCTATATAGAACTTGCAAATACAAATATGCATTCCAGTAAAATAATACCATATTCTTTTTCATCAGTTTGGGAAAAATTCTTACCACAGTGTCAAAAATGTTCGTTCCTTCTAAAGGTTTATAATGATGGTTGCTAACAGAAAAAGATGGTCAATGTTATTAAACACTGAATCACATGCTTCAGTGCGGGAATAAAAATCAGTCATATTATGAAATAAAGTCCAAATCCTGAAAGGATATTAAATAGGTACATTTGTGCAAACTATGTCAAAATGTAAATCATTGTGTAAGCAAGTAGTCATCCAGGTCATTGTTTAATGGCAGATATGTGTAGCAGGAACCAGAAGAGTTCAAAGGGTATGCCTCAAACAAATGGGTTTTGTTTATTTATTTATTTTATTTTACATTTGTTGACCGGGCTAGTCCAACTGGATACATGTCCTTTTTCAGTGGAGGCCCGAGGAGAAAAGCTCCAAGTACACAAAACATTTAATATCACAAGTTAGTTAGATCAACAGTACAATAATGTATCACAATACATTAGGAAAAATAAGATTGGGACATAGCATAATGGGACTTAGTTATATTCAAATGATAAGAAGGAAAATATTAGTGAAGAGGTAGGGAAATAAAGGATAGTAGAGACATCTTCAGGATAAGACAACACTTGAAAGGATAGTTCGGTAGGTGGGTTAGGTTGAGAAGCTAGAGAGTAAAAAGGTCAGTGAGTAAAGCAGTTCTAAGAAATAAGTTTAAATAAGAAATTTTGAAGGAAAACAGGGCAGTACTTAGAAAAAGCAAGAGAGGAGAGATTAGTCAGGGTTATTGCAAGAACATAACCAGTGGTTGGAGAGGAAATGTTTAAGGTTAGATTTGAATAGAGGGAGAGATGTAATAGCTGTAAGGTCAGTAGGTAAGTGGTTCCATATTTTCCCAACAAAGTTAGAAAAGAGAGAGTCTCCTGCAGAGTTATAAGAGAAAGACGTTTGCATCTGCATTTTATTAGTAGAGCGTAACTTTTTTAAGTTAGAATATGGTGTTATGAGTGTGGAGAGAACTGGGGTGTTATTTAGCCATCAGTGGTAATGATGTCTACTTCCCAAGCTCTGCCCTAACCATATAACAAATTGCAGCATCTCTGAAAATTTAAATAAAGTAGCAGATAGATTTTATTTACTTGGTCTCTTGGGTAGTGCACATCATCAAAAACAACCCTCCACCAAGGAGAAACTTGCAAAAACCTGATCATAGAGTTCCTATATCTTTAAAGTCAAATATTACCCAGTACAAATTAGGAATGCAGCACAGAACCTGAAAAAAGGTGTCTTGAAGCATGCCTGAAACTTGGTCACCATAATGTTATAGTGCAGCTGCTAAGCCACACACAAAAACACCTTCCAGCATTCACTGATTAGCAGTCGTGTCCATAGGAATATCCTTTTTACAAGGAAGACCGATTTCCATTTCATGGGATGACTTAATTAGTTCAGGATTTAATGTGATATATATGACAACATTTTTTCTCCTGTATTATCCTTTTCTTTAGCACATTCTGAAAGGTTTCATGCAGAGCTGAAACAATTGCATGTAATAACGGCAAAAAGTTGTTAAACAGGTTGTCAGCAAATAGGAAATATGCATGTTGTTTTTACTTTGCTTGATTGCAATTTTATGTTTTATTGTTTTTATGTGTGCATGGAAAACTATATTTCCTCAGTACTAGGCTTTGTTGTGTTGATATGCATGTATGTGAAATATAATTTTTTTTTGTATATTGCAGACTTATGATGTTTCCCTCCCATTTGTATTCAGGTCATTGTGTTGAGTCTTCTCGTCATTCTGGTCAAATGCACAAGGCAAGGAAGCAAATTGTTCTCAATACTTGGGTACGTTTTTATTTATTTATTTTTCTTTTTATTGAAGGAGCATGTGCTGCATATAAAGTTGTCCTACTGACCGTCAATTGGGGCATTATATCTGGCTATGTATAGTAAACGAATGTCACATGGAAATGGACATTAAACTGAAGCTTCCTGCCTGGTGTGATAAAGGACACCACAATAATAACTCAACATACAAAAACAGCATTATTCCACCATGAGCTAATGCACAACACATCTCTTTAATATAACATTTCATAATTTAGTCTCCATTAAATTATGACAGTCCATAGAAGCAGTAATAGTGGTTGTAGGCTTGATTGTTTCAACATTGTCCTTTGCCTGTATGACAGGGAATTTTGCTCCATTTTTAAAGATGGCTTAGATTAAGCATAACAGACCAGGTAATGTAGGAAAAAGTGTACTGTTGGCAGAAAACACTGAAAAGTGCATTGGAATACTAAGACATTTGTTAGGAATGTTAACACATGACTATAAAAGACTGTTTGCAGTGTATTTTCTTATAGTTGTTTTACTTGAGCAGTGAGGGGGCTTCCTCCCTACATATAAAGTATACTTGAGGTATGTTCTTACTGAAATGATTATGCTGACTGGTTTTGACTTAAATGTGTTCATAGAACTGCATTTTCAGTGTGATCCAGTGAATGAACTTCTTCTTCTTCTTCTTCTTTCTGCTTTTCCCGGTTAGGGGTTGCAACAGCGGATCACCTGTCCACTCATGATTGGCAGTAGAGTTTTACGGTGTCAAGTTGCCAGCCTGGCGCCCAACCTTCCACAGAAGGCACACACACACATGCATGCACTCGTGCCTAGGGCCAATTTAGAGTGTCCAATCCACCTACAGCATGTCTTTGGGATGTGGGAGGAAAGCAGAGCACCTGCAGGAAACCCCACGTGACCACAGGGAGGGCATGCAGACTCCGCACAGAAGGCACCCCAGCTGAGAATCGAACCAGAGAACCTCTTGCTGTGAGGCGACAATGCTAACTGCTGTACCACTGTGGCTGCCCATCCAGTGAATAACCTATTATTCCCTATCAGAGGTATAAATAGTAATCTAGGAGCAAACGCATCTATTTAATTTCAAGATGTGGCTTTTTGAGTGCTGTTGAAGACTTAAAGTTTGGATGAGACATTAAAGGTCATAGGTGTCATGTCATCCATAATTTACTGAGAGAGTATGATGCAAATGGATGCCAGCTGTTATCCTACTTTGGATATGTAAATAGTTGTGGGTATGATGTTTCATTAATTCATTGAAAACATTTAAACTGAAATGATAATTTAAAGTTGGTAGGAATGGCTATAGATGATTCATTATATTAAATTTATTGTAAATAATAATTTAATTACCACAAGCTAGTAAACTAAGGGCCATTTCTGCAAAGCCAACCTGTATAGATATAAATTGATGTGTTTAGCTAGATTAAACTGGATTATGGTAGTCCGTAATCAGATGAGTAAGTGTTCTATAAAGAGCCACACTGAACATATAATTTGACAGAGAAGGAAGGCAGAAGGGGAAAGTCTGTTAATAGTGTATTTAATGATGAGGACAGAAGCTATTTTGTCTCTGCCATATAGTTTAAATTTTGATTGGGTTTCTTTGAGTAAGCTTCTCCAGAATAAATATGTGGGAGTCAAGTGTGCCGCATTTTTAATTTAACAACAGTGCCGAAGTAGCTACTGTATCTCAACGTGTATCATTTTAAATGAATATTTCTAAGAATGTCATTCTTCCTTGGTGATCTAAATGTTTACTATGTGAATATTGCTGTGGTTTGTTCACTGTTTTCCTAAACCTGCCCTGTTAGCATAGGGATGAAGCACTGACTGTGGTCCAGGTGACCAACGTTTGAACAGTAGCACAGACACTGATGATTAGTATGTTTGTCCTTTGGGAAGAGGGATGGTGGTTCAAATCTCGCTCATGCCATTGTTCTGATGATCAAATCTTGGATGGGAAGGAGAAGCACACAATGATGCAAGGAGCCAATGCAAGGAAGAGGTTGACATAACTGTCCAGGACAGTGATGATAATTCTTGTCACAACATGTGGAGGAGCTTGCATGCACGGATGGAAAGGCGCAGGCAGTCCTTGTGATAATAAAAGTACTCGTGACCCACCAGGGGAGGAGTTTGGCATACATCAAATGCTTTCATTGGCATAAGGCTGGTAAGAGCACAAAACATCCTCAGGGCTACCTGAATGACATGTACTCCTCCACCACCACAAGACAAGTCTTGCCTCCATTCTAAAAAGGCTTCCTGGACTGTAGGAATGCATGGGTTTAGATTACTTGATGGGACACTTGACAGACAGCTGGTACAGGGGCAAAAATTTCTTACAAAAAGTTGTCCATACATAAGAAATATTTTGATAAAATGTTACTCAAGTAACAGCAAGCACAGGTAAGATATGAAAAGGAGTTTTTGTATAAATCATATGGAATTGGTATGGCCTCATTTTTATTTCTCTCCAATAGCCAAAACAAATGTTAGATATTGCTAACTGTACAGACATTCCTTGACATTGTCAATAGAGACACCTTGGAACAACTGGAGTACATATAACATCTTGGATCGTGTCCTTACTAATATGGGAACATCTTCCACCATCCCTTACTTATCTTCATCACTCGTTAAGTATGACAATAAAGAAGTCTCCTTTGAAATAAAATGAAACCAGATATCCCTAAGATACCTTAAAACATTTCTTTAAGATAAACTACCTACCCCTAAGTGATATATTGGCAAGCTTCAAATCCCCACCAAAGCCAGTTAACTCCATTGAATATGCAGAAATGTATATCATCACACTATACCAGCAGTTGCACAGATGCAGCTGTACCCAGTTGGAACAAGTGCAGGGCAAAAAACATAATACAACAAGCTTTATAATAAATTTTGACTAAAAGTATGAAGAAGAATTCCCAGAATGTTAGAACTCTTGTCACTGAAATAAACAACTCAAGAGCTTAATAAAATCCACCAAAGCCAAGTCTGAGGCTAAATAGTTACCTAAGCCAAAGAACATCACAAGACATTTTTTACTTAAGTTTGTAATCACAAATGCACAACAGCACAACACAACAATAAACTGAGCTGATTGTGAACGATGTTACCAACACTGAGGCTGAAGATATAGTGAACTTACTGGCTGATAAATTTAGCTCTGACTTCACCCTTTCTCTCCTCCCCTCCATCTGTTCCTCAAGATATACCTGAAACTTTCTGGCCTCCAGCTATCACACAAAACCAAGTCTTAAAAGTACCATCAAAAGCTAAAAATACTGCATCAAGGGGTCCTGAAAATATCCAACTTCAATAGTAAGAGGCATGATTTAGCCACACCCCTAACAATGCTGTTCAATCTCAGCCTCCATACAGGTTTTGTATCAAGTGAATGCAGAACAGCTACAGTCATTCCCCTGCATAAGGGAGGACCTTCCACAGACTCGTCTGACCAGCCTCCTATGCAAAGCCATGGAATAACTTTTATACAATTAATCATGAAGTAGGGAGCCTCCAAACACTGGACCCATCTGTTCAGATTCATCAAGGGCAGGTCATGCATACTCAACCTGGTGGATTGTTTTTGAAAAGGTCATCAAAACAATGGATAAGTGTAGAACAGTACACACCGCATACCTTGACCTTGCCAAAGCATTTGACACAATTCCCCACTGGGTATTGTACAAAAGCTAAATAAGCTGGCAATAAACTCCTATGTCACCCACTGGATTGCCAACTGGCTCACAGGTAGGACACAGATAATCAAAAGAGGGGAAGCTACCAGTCAACAGTGGACTCCCTTAGGGTTCTGTCCCTTCTGTTTGTCATCTACTTTTCTGAAGTAAAAGCCAATACCAAAGCACTCTGGCTGACTAAGTTTGCAGATAACTGCAAGCTAGAAGCAATCATTCAATCCCCAAATGACTTGGCAATCCTTCAGGAAGGTTTGTCCCAAATAAATAACTGGTACCAAAATCATGGACTGAAACTAAATGCCAAATAATGCATTATTTTATCCTTTGGGAATTCATCTACCCCAGGTCACTACCAGATTGACAATATGCCCCTAAGTGTTGACCCAACTATTCAGGATTTGGGAACTTATATGGACAGTGACCTAACTATTAACCAACCTGCATCTATTGTTGTATGAAAGTCCTTCTATATTGCACAGTTTGTAAACAAAGTGATTGTGTATAGATCTACAGATGCTATTATTTCCCTATACTCAGTCCTCATTAGGCCAATCATTGAATATAATGCCCTCAATGGCATGTATCTGTTCAAGCACATGCAACATCTGGAACATTCACACACACTAACAGGACACGAGGCCTAAACAACATGTCTTACATGAACCAACTCAAAACCCTTTCACTATACACTGTATCCTCAAGGCTGCTATGAGGTGACCTGTATCTGGCATACAAGGCCTCCTCCAATCCATTACTGATGGATTTACTGCACATCAGCAAGTCAAATGGCATCAGAAATACCTGGTATAGGGATCTAAACCTCTTCTACAACATCAAGAGAATGGTTTGGAGGGACTGGTGTATCTCGCACAGGATACTGCTGCTGTAGAATAGACTCCCCATTCACATAAAACAAAGTTCAACCCTGTCCATACTTAAGTGTAACTTTGATTATAGGAAGTGACTAGACAATTGGCCCTGATGCCCTTATAAGCCTAGCCAAGAGTTTGCCCCATGATTAGGCAAGTCAGCACCCGATGCCCCAGTCCAGAGGGGACAGAGATGTATTTTCTGTTTCCCATCCAGTTATCTAGGTTGAACTTAAAAAGGGATAATGAGGTACTCTGCTTGACATAGAGGGGGAGTCTATTCCACAGATGGGGAGTCTCTGGGACACAAATCTCTCCTGCCAACAAGTCCTATTGATGTCACAGACCAGGTTGAGACCAGACATGCCAGTTACTCAAGTGCAGCTTGACTTGAGGATATGCAGCAGTCCCATCAAGGTGAGGGTCTGAGATTGCTTTGTGTGCCAGATAGAGGTCACCTCTGAGGAGTCTGTATGAAACCAAGTAGAGGGACAGGGCCTTTAGCCTATCTGTGTAGGGTAGATGTTTCAGGCCCTGGATTCTTCTAGTGAGGAACCTGTGTGGTCTCTCCAGCTGCTGCATCTGCTTTGTGAGTCACATGCCAAAATGGGTGTTGTACTCAACAATGGGCCTTATAAGGGAAGAATACAGGGATGTTATGACCTCCTTGTCTATGGATGAGATACCCTTACTTATAAGGTGGGCCATGTAGAAAGCTTTCTGTACAACGGAAGCAACATGGTGGTCAAAAGTTAGGGCACTATCAACCTGGATGCCCAAATCCCTCCCAACTGATTGAGTGCCTAGGATGTTATTAATGTGATAATTTGTAGGGACATCACTCTCCCCAAAGGGGGTGATGATCCATTTCTTGGTATTCAGCTTGAGGCCATGTTTCTGGCACCAGTCATTTGTTTGGGTCAGACCTTCTTGGAGGATGTCCACAACAGTAGGAGAATTGATGACAGTGCCCAGCTTGCAATCATCAGCAAACTTGGTCAGCCATAACCCATTGGTTTTGGCCTGCACCTTATAAAAGTATATACCAAATAATAGAGGCCCCAAGACCAATCCCTGGGGTATGCTGCTCATTACGGGTCTACTACTTGAAGTGGCTTCCCCTGTTTTGACTAGGTGGGTTCCATCAGTGAGCCAGTTTGCTACCCATCTGGTAACATGCAGATTGATGTCTAGTTGAGAGAGTTTATCTATTATGGCTGAGTGGAGAATAGTGTCGAAGGCATAATAGATGAGAAACAGAAATTTTACCCCAGGACTGCCACCTGTACCACTAATAGACAGAGGGTTATCCTAAATACTTTATCCCATGCATGGGTCCCCTCAGATTATCTATGGTAGGATCCCAGTTATTTTCATTAGGGGTAATATATAATTATCGACTGTGGGATGGGTAAGACCAATCTATAACCAACTGGGATAGATTAATTCAAGCACAGAAAGGGAAACTGGATTGGCTTAAAAGGTCATGCAGCTATCCTAGTACCTGCCTCTGAACCTATGTTAGAAGGTTTAGACACTTGTACCCTACATGAAGACTGTTTGTGGATATTCATAAAAGTATAATTTAATCAAAAAGGAATTGTCTGAATTTTCCCTGCATACTAAAACTAAACAAAGGATACAAAAAAGAAAATATGATGCAGCTAATTTTCTTATGAGGTTTTCCATCAATTAATGTGTTAAGGTATATCAAGCAGAGTGACAACTCATAACCTCTATGCCTTATATGAAAAGTTTTGTATATGAGAAGCATGGACAGAAGTGAGTCTTAGTGTTACACACCATATTTGTGTTCATATGGGACAATTTTTTTCTCACCCTGGTACTCTTATGTTCTTAAACACAACAGTCTTTCTAATTTGACTATGTATCTCCTTCCCTCTCCCCTTTCATTGGCTGTTGTGAGTAAGCACAACATTATCATTTTGTGAAATCACTCCCCTTCAACTATTTAAATTTATTGGTCTTCCCACTGTATTCCATGGAACCAGAATAGAAAGTGCCCACCCTTTCAATCTATCTTGTTCTTTTAAAATTAGTGGCTCTCCACTTAGACAACTACAGCTCAAGTTACCCCATCTTTCATATCTAACTGCTTAGTGCACACTGCATTGCTTAGGATATTAACCCATGTTTTTCATCTTACTTTTAAAACGTGCAACATCTACTGCAAGGCCACCAATTACTGGAGAGCCCATATTCTGTCTCTCAGTAGTCATCTTGGGATTAGTGCTTCTGTTTTCTCCTGGTGAGAGAAGGAGCAGAGTGCATTGATTCCCGACTGTTTCTGGTTGGGCAGTGAGTGTCTGTGCTTGAAGTTCCTGATTGGTCTGGTTGCTATTCAAGGCATCTACCAGGAAAAGACCACAACAAGCCTACAGACCAGTGCATCATCCTGGGACAAGACTGTGGATCACCAAACAGGCTGTGGTCTTCTTCTCATCTTGGGATTGGTGCTAATGTTTTGCTTCTGGTGAGAGAAGAATTAAAGGAGCATTGTAACCCAGCAGAGTGAAGTTGTGGTGAGACCAGCATTAGTAGTAGCCGGGCAGTAGCTATTCATGCATATCCCCTCTTTTCATCATTCATGACAAGATAATTCTTTGTTTTCAGTAAGTACTGCTTAATTTGTTTCTAACTTCAGAATATCTGCCTAAATACTTCATCCTTAAATTTTCAGGGTCTACTTATTTGTTTGCCATCAAGTGTTTGGCAGTGCAATGTTATAGATACAGCATCTTGAGTGACATTTGTCCTGTAAAAGCATGATTGAAATTTCACCAATACCTAGTTGCACACAGGACACCTAGTTTGCAGTGACCAGCACTGTCCCCAGAATTGAAAACTGGATACTCCTGGCATTGCTTTATTTTCTCACTGCAGCTGTCTAATCAGTAAAAAGGGTACGTTGCCATAGATATGAACTTTCCCATTATCACCGATACCAGTTTGGTGCATATGGGCATACTGAGGCAATGTAGAAATTGCCTCATGTTTACTGACGACCAGTAAATTTTCAAAGAAAGTGATATGGTATGTCAGAGATGTATTTACACAATGTCACTGGAGACAAAGCTCTCACATAAAAGTACTCCTAATGTCAATAAGGCTGTCAGTAGTGCACAAGCTGCACCCATCACATACAATTCTAAGCAGACATGCAGAACCACATATGCTGAGATACTTTAATGCAACCTTCCTAAACCCCAAAGACATTCTAGATGAAGTACACATAACAAATACCCTCAGCAGTCCCACATTCACTGTTTCAAAACAACACCCTCATCAACACATACAGCCACATCGTATGGAGCCTCTACTTCTAAATCCATAAGGCAAACCACCACAGAATACAATATTCTGGTCATTGGAAACTCCATCATGAGACACACTTATGTCTCTCTCACCAGGCTGAGTAAGGAGAAAGTCAGTCAGTTGCTTATCAGAGGCTAGGATCTGCCATATCACACATTGCACTCAGGTCATTGGACCACGAGTACCAATATGGTTCAGTTATAATCTATGGGGGTGTAAATGGCCTGAGACATGCCTCCCTAGACTATATGAAGAGAGACATCATGGAGCGCTTGGAATATATGTCCCAGGCTGGTATGAGTCTAGCATTGATCAGCATTTTACCTTCTCCAAGGATGATTCCACAATACGAACAAAAGATGCCTGACTTAGTTTCTGGTATTATTCTAAGGGGGTGCAATATTTTTCAGCATGGAAGGAGGTGGTCAATAGGTCACACTGCTTTGCCAAGGATGGTTTTCACCTCTCCTCTCTAGACTTTTGAATATTAGCTAAACATTATTTTCTCCCCATACTGCCTTTTTTTAGGCAATGACAACCTGAAAGTACTTATTTTATTTTATTTATTTTATTATGTAACAAATGTAAAATAAAATAAATAAATAAATTATTTTCTCCCCATACTGCCTTTTTTTAGGCAATGACAATCTGAAAGTACTTGCTACATAGCAAACAAGAAAATCTAAATGTATTACTGCTCAGTGCTAGGAGTCCAAACAGAAATCTCCACTCCCTAGACGCTCTCATTACCCTAATGCTGACTTCTCTGTAGTCATTGAGACATGGTTTAAAGCCCTGGAGAGCACATCCATAGTACAATGTTATAATGCCTTCCACACATTTAGACCGGCTACCACACAGACATGGACTAAAGGTGGAGATGTCTTAATTTACATAAAAAAATAAATATACCTCAAGGCTGGTCAAACAGGACAATGCACCATGTTCAAATTACTATAGACAAAATCCAGTACCACTTCCTTTCAAGCTACAGGTCCCCCTGTATAACCCAGGAAATCTATACCATGTATATAAACTTATTGGGAACGCTCACCATCCAACCCAATACCATATTCATGAGCAACTTTAATTACCCCCTTATTAACTGGAAATCCTATATAACACCAAACATGCAGGTGCAGAGATTCACAGATTTTGTAAACACAAACTCCCTGGACCAGATTGTCAATAAACCAACCAAGGGTGCAACCATACTAGATCTGGTCCTCACTCGTATGGGAGAGTGCTGCACACCCACTAGTGTAATGTCTTCTCTGGTAAAATCAGACCAGAAAAAGTAAAAATAAAACCTGGACCCCTCCCCACCTAAACCTGGAATGTTCAGGAACTACTCAAAGCTAACTTCCTGCTATTAAGTGAGAACCTAGCAACATTTCAAGCTCCTATAAACTCTGACTGCCTATGCAGAACTGTTCACAGAAACCCTATACATGCACAGGCAGCTGTACCAACCAGGAAGTAGTACAGAACTAACTCAAAAAAATAAAAAAAAAACAAGCCACCATGGTGGAATCGCAAAATCAATAGGATGTGTAACAGAAGGAAGAAAATCATGGCAAAATTTAGGAGGTGCAGCACCCAGCAGGATAAAAGCAATCTCTTCAAACTAAACAAACAACTCAGAGGGCAAGTAGTCTGCCAAAGCCAAATTTGAGGTAAATTTGGCCTCCCAAGCTAAGGACAACCACAAAGCATTCTTTAGCTATGTCTGCAGCCTCAAAGGCAACACAGAGTTGTGTGCAGAGCTCATTGTTAATGGAGCCACTTGTACTGAGGCGGAAGATATAGCAAACCTCCTGGCTGATAAATTCAGCTCCAACATTACCCCTCAAATTCAGCTCCATCTTTACCCCTCTCTCCCCCTCAATCTTCCCTCAGGAAATACCATCATAGGAAGTTGCTAGGCTATTGGCCCTGAGGCCCTTACAAGCCTAACCAAGAATTTAGCTCATGTTCCTACAAGTCAGCATTCGATGCCCTTGTCCATCAGGCTCACAGGTGGAATCCCAGGGGTGTATTTTCTGTTCCCCATCCAGTTATCCAGGTTGTGCTTAAAAACCCATCAAACCTGACTCCCCCCTGTTATCACTAGGGAACAGGTCCTTTGCTCTCTCAAAGCCAAGAACACTGCATTAGTGGGCCCAGACAGTATCCCAGGATGCCTTCTAAATAGCATGAAACATATCAGGCCGTCTGGAATTGCTATTTAACTGTAACCTCCAAACAGGCTTCATGACTCATGAATGCAGGACCTCAACAGTCATTCCCTCTGCACAAAGGTAGGTCATCTACAGGCCCTGGAAACTGCAGACCCATAAATATCACTAGTCTTATATGTAAAGCCATGGAAAGAATTATCATGGAAATGATCAATAATGATATAGTAAACCTCCAGACACTGGACCCAACCGAGACTGATTTTGTCAAGGGCAGATCATGCCAACTCACCCTGGTGGACTTCTCTGAATTGGTCACCAAAGCAATTGATTAGGGCAAAATCATTCACACTGCCTACCTTGACCTGGCTACCTGGCTAAGGCATTTGACACAATACCATACCATTGTTGACAAACTCAAGGCTAGGTAAAAACCCATATGTCACCTGGTGGATAGCTAACTGGCTCTCGGGACCTAGGAAGTTAGAACTGGGGAGTCCACCTCTACAAAGAGGCCAGTCACAAGTGGGGTCCCTCGGGGATCAGTCCTTGGACTGCTCCTTTTTGGAATTTACTTCTCTGAAGTCAAGGCCAATGTCAATGGTCTCTGGCTGACTACATTTGCAGATGATTGCAAATTAGGAGCGGTCATTGAATCCCACACTGACACAAATGTTCTCCAAGAAAGGCTGACACAGACAAACTGGTGTCAGATCCATGAACTAAAACTAAATGTGAAGAAATGCATAATACTATCCTTCATGAAGTCATCCACCCCTGGTAAATATCACATTGAAAACACATCCCCTATGGTTTACCCAGCAGTCAAACACTTAGGGACATACACAGTAATCTAGCCATTGACCATCACGTGTCTACAGTAGTGAGAAAATCATTCTGTGTTGTACAACTTATAAACTAGCATCTAGGTCCAAGGAAATCTGTTGCACTGCATTCATCTTTCTTCAGATCTATCATTGAGTACATATGCCCCCTTTGGTATGTACCTAACCAGGCATATCCAACAATTGGAATGCCACAGAGATTCTACACTAAAAGAATACAAGGTGTAAGTAAGGTGTCCTATGCAGACCGCCTCAATGCTCTATCCCTGTGTTCTGTTTCTCGTCAGCTGTTGAGGAGAGATCTATGCCTGGCAAACAAGGTATTGTCAGACCCCACTCTGATGAACCTCCTGCATATCTACAAAATAAACAGCACCAGAATTACCCATTCCAAAGACTTAGACCTTGTTTGTGATATAAATAGGACCTGCTGGAGAGACAACTATGTATCCCAGAGACTACCCCATCTCTGGAACAGGCTCCCCATCCATGTGAAGCAGAGTTCCTCCCTAACGCAATACAAGTACAACTTGGACAATTGGATGGGGAACAGGAAGTTCATCTCTGGTTTGGCACCCATGTCTCTACTGGGCACAGGCAATCTGTAAATGTTCATCTCCCAAGTCCCTGTTTACACTTATCAAGGGTTCCTGAACTTGGCTAGGCTTAAAAAGGCCATTGTGGTCATTAGCCTAGTAAACACCTATGAACCTATGATGGAAAGTCCAGTTTAGCAACTTGTGACTGCATTTATGTAGTACAATATGAGGAAAAATTATGCTGAGACAGATGCCCAGGATGGCAGGAAACTTTTGCTGAATGAATTTACAGTGGTAGGTGCAGGACTTGCATGAGAGTCATGTGGAACAGTGGAAGCAACTGTGCAGATGGAATGACCACATATGTTGTCAAAAATCATCTTCAAAATTTAAAGCCATTTTCAAAACAAAGTAAGCTGTCTCTCTGGTTTAATAAAAGAAAGAGAACATTTAAAACTTTATCTCCTGGTTGGGGAAATCATAAATAAATAGAGACTTCATACTAGTTTAGGGGTTTGAAAAGCTAAAAAGAAAATGTATTTGCAAAAAAAAAAAAAATCTGGAGGCAGAAAGAAAACTTGCACTAAAATGTAATATGCTGCAGGAATGTATCACAAACAAGTGAATTTATTAATAAATAAAATAATTTATACTGAGGATACTGGCCCACAAATGTATTATAGGTGCCAGCAATATCAGTGGCTTAGCAGGTTACACACAGTGGTAATGATGGAATGATCAAATGGCTGTGAATTTGTAGACCATATGGCATGCTAGTATTGGTATCTGAGCAATAATAGTACAGTGCAGTATTAAAATATGGCTGCACACCTTATCTCATTTCTGTCTACATCAGCTGGATGATTAATACCACATGGCACTTGCTGATGAACAGTGGGGAATTTATTTATTTATTTATTTTATTTTTTTTTTTTTTACATAATATCTGTTTATAAGCTTCTGAGCCCCCGAAGCCTTTCTGTGTTGGAGGGAAGCCTTCTAGCTTATCAGTGGGAGTGGTAACCACTAGGTAGCCTATCTACCACAAGAGGAGTGGTTTCTGGCCCAGAATTTATAGTTTATTGGCCGTTTGGGAATTTTACTATCCTTTCAACTCTTTGGTTTTAAAGCCCACGATGCACTTGTTTCCTACCTTTCCAGATACAGATTTGCTGTATCCAGGACTGTTTGTAAGTTTCTGAGAGGTGCCAAGGTTTGCTCTTCAGTTTTTCTCTTAGATCTGTTTGTTCTCTCCTCTCCTGCACTTTTACTAGCTGATTAGTCTAACACTTTACCAGACATCTTGTAGCAATTATTGTAGCACACAAAAGTGCTACCAGCACTAAACATTCTACAAGGAAATAGCTCCAGTACTTATTATTAATGCCCACTCCTCCAGGCATGTCTAAAGGTCAGTTCCCTGTGCTTTCTCCTGTTAACCTGGTGAACTTGGGCATCCTGAGGCAATGTAGCAACTGCCTCATGTACACCGACAACACTCTCCTCTTACCTCACAACACTCAGACTTGCGAGAGATGCACTTATATATCCAAAGTGGAAGTCACGCACTCTCCAGCCAAGACTGGAATAGCTGGTCAAGAGGAGAAGGTCAACACTTGCACCACACCACATGGAACACATAGCCCTCCAGAACACACACCGGCACTGTCTTCACACAAAAACACAAACAGCCGAGACCTCCAAGGCACTCTACCACCATAACACAACACTAATCACAAGACACATAACTCTCCTAAACAATGTGCCACTCAATCAAAGCCCCTAAGGCAAAACAGCATGCCTAGCACACTGGTCATAGGTGACTCAATAGTGAGGCACACTGATGTCCCACTCACTAGGTTAAATATGGAGAAAGTAACAGTCAGCTGCCTGTCGGGTGCCTGGATCCACCATATAATGCATGCACTCAGGTCCCTCAACAACAGGTACAAATATGACTCTGTCTTTGTACATGTGGGTGTGAATGACCTGAGACTTACCTCCCTGGACTATATGGAAAGAGACACAGAGGAGATCTTGGATTATGTAGCCCAGGTGGGTACGACCCTAGCCCTGAGCAGCATCCTACCATCACCCAGAATGATACTACAGTACAAGTAGAAAATGATTGATTTCAACAATTGGCTAAGTTTCTGGTGTCATTCTAAGGGGATCCAGTATCTGTCTGCCTGGGATGACATGATTGACAGACCTCGATGCTTTGCCAGAGATGGCCTGTATCTGTCACCCCTGGGCTTCCAGATACTGGCCAAAGCTCTTGCCACCCCTATAGTGCCTTTTTAGGCAGTGTTCCAAAGACCAAATTACCACCGTTACAGCTGCAAACAAATGCAATCTGAGGGTCATGCTGCTCAACTCTAGAAGTCTAAATCTCAAAATTCACTCGCTCAAAGCACTCCTTAGAATGGAGAACATCAACATTTGTGCTGTAACAGAGACCTGGTTCAAGGCAGCAGAAAGCACCCCTGCACTACCAGGCTATAACTCATTCCACACCATTTGGTCCCAGAACTTGGAACGAAGCTCCAAAAGTGGTAGTGTTACCATATTCATAAAGGATGTGCACACATCCAGACTCATAGCCCAACATAATGCATCAGAGATACTTTAGGTCCTGCTAACAGTGGGTAAGACAACAATTCAGGTCATAGCCTGTTAAAGGTCCCCAACCATGTTGCAAAACACAAACTCCACAATCCTAAGCACCCTGGAGACACCCTGGAGAATATTAGGGTCCAACCTAACACACTCATACTGGGTGACTTCAACTACCCCCTCCATTAACCGGGAAAACTACTCATGTACCAATGCACTTGCCCAACATTTCCTGGAATTCATTAATTCCAATGCCTTGGACCAGTTCGTTCATACCCCCACTAGAAGTAGCAACATCCTTGGCCTGGTTATTACTAACATGGGCGACCGTTGCTCTACACCAATAGTCAACTCCTCCCTGGTTAGATCCGACCACAAACTAATCACCTTGGAAATCCACATCCCTCCCACCCCCACCCCCTCGCAAAGATAACCATGATGAAAAATTTCTCCAAAGCTAACTTTGGGCTCCTAAGAACAGAGGTGGCTAAACTCACGGCACCCATGCAAATAGAAAATAGTTGTATGACCACCGACTCATACACCAATGCACTGTACAAACATACACAAATGCACGTATCTCGCCATACCCAATAGAACCAACACACTCTTCTCCAAAAAAAGGAAGCCAATCTGGTGGTCCCTGCCATAAACAAACTCTACAACAGAAGTGGAAATTGATGCAGAATAAGGTGAAGTCCCAAGACTGGAAAAACTCCCTTATCAGCCTCACCAAAAAGTTGAGGTCCATCATCACAGAATTGCAGCAGATAGTAAAGACAACCACAAGGCCTTCTATAGTTATGTAAAGAACCTCCACAGCAATACCAATATTTGCTCTGAGCTACTGCACAATGGTACCTCTATACCAAGCCAACAGATATTGCCAGTATACTGGCCAACAGATTCAGTGCCAACTTTTCCCCTCTCTCCCTCCCAAAGGAGCAATCACAATACCAGTAGATTGCCAGGCACCCAGTATTACTGCTGCACAGGTTAAAACAGCACTGTCCAAGGCCAAGAATACAGCTTCTATGGGACGTGACAATTTCCCTGGCTATGTTCTACATGAACTACAAGGTGTACTGGCACCTCACCTGTGCGCCCTGTTCAATCACAGCCTCACCTCAGGCTTTGTCCCTACCAAATGGTGCACTGCTATAGTCATCCCTCTCCACAACAGAGGCGCAACTACAGACCCTGGGAACTATCGCCCCATTAGCCTGAATAGTCTGATATGCAAAGCTATGAAACGCATCATCATGGACCTAATAAACAAGGATATAGGGAATCTCCAAACTCTGGATCCCACACAAGTTTGTTTTCGTGCAGGGTAGATCATGCCTGCTCAACGTGGTTGACTTCTTTGAGTCAGTCACCAGAGCTGTGGATGAAGGCAAGGTGGTTCAAACAGCCTACTTTGATCTGGCCAAGGCCTTTGATATCATTCCCCACTCAGGAATCATAGAAAAACTCACTAAGCTAGGCATCAACCCCTATATCACTAGGTGGGTTGCAAACTGGCTCGCAGATAAAACCCACAGTGTGAAAGCAGCTGACTCCAAATCAGACTGCTGGACCAGTCACAAGTGGAGCCCCACAGGGATCAATCCTGAGTCCTCTCCTGTTTGGTATCTACTTCTCAGAAGTCCAGTCCAAGATGAAGGGACTGTGGTTGCCAAAGTTTGCAGGCGATTACAAATTGGGAGCCACTATTAACTCCCCAAGTGATGTTCACATCCTACAGAAAGGCCTCACTGCGACCAATGACTGGTGTAAGAACCATGGCCTTAAGCTCAATGCCAAAGAATGTGTCGTCATCCCCTTTGGGAAAAACCCAGTTCCGATGAACTACCACATCGATAATAGTCCACTGAACACAGAAGGCATTATAAGAGAACTGGGAACATAGGTTGACAGCAACCTCTCTTTTGACCACCACACTGCCACTGTGGTCAGAAAGTCCTTCTATGTGGCACATCTCATTACTAAAGGTTTTGCATCCAGGAAGAAAGAGGTCATTGTCTCACTCTACTCTTCCCTCATTAGGCCAATCATCGAGTGCAATGCCCCATTTGGCATGTACCTCACTAGACACCTGCAACAACTGGAGAGGCCACGAAAGTACCTCACAAAGAGGATTCTAGACTTTAAACACTTGTCCAATATGGACAGACTCAAAAAACTCTAACTATTCTCTGTCTCATATCGCCAACTTAGAGGCGATCTCTGCGCTTGACTACATCTAAAGAAATCCCAATCCCTCTGCACCACATGCTGTAGAGACCTCAACCTCATTACCACAATCAATAGAATGTGCTGAAGGGACAGGTTCATAACCCAGAGACTGCCCATGCTATGGAATAGACTTCCCATACATGTCAAACAGAGCACCTCACTTGGCCCTCTTCAACAGAATCTTGATGAGTGGATGGGAAATAGAAAACTCAGTCCGGGGATCACTCCAGTGGCTCTACTTGACAGACACTGGAAACTAAGGTCAGGTGGCATGCTGCCAGGGTAATCCAATGGGATAGGCTTGTAAAGGCTGCAGAGCCATTAGCCTAGTACACACCTGTGAACCTATAACTTAAAATCATCAGAACGTGCATCAATGCTAGGTTAACAGCAAAGCTGTATGTTGCAGCACTGATGTGTGTGTGTGTGTGTGTGTGTGTGTGTGTGTGTGTGTGTGTGTGTGTGTGTATATATGTATATATACATATATATATATATATATATATATATATATATATATATATATATATATATACATATATATTTATATTCATATATATATATATATATATATATACATACACACACACACACACACACACACACACACACACACACAAGGATAATGATTTGTGTATCACTTTACAGAAATATTGTCCACCCCACTCCCAACAACAACATGGAATCACATGGCTTACCTCTCCTACATGTAGTTTGTTCCCAATGTCTGTGTCATGTCCTGTACGTTGCTTCCTCCCTAGTTTTTTAAACTATCATTTTGCTGTCTGTGAATTTTTATATCATTTTGGCCTGATATTTTTCACTGTGCTGGTTACATATCATTCAGGAAGCCATTGTTTAGAAGAGTCGCAGCTAAGACATGGGCAGCATTAATGAGAAAAAAAGTGACTAATTTCAGATTCAACAAAGGATCACTAAAAGACTGTTTAGATCTTTTTTTCTTTAGTGGAATTCCTGTTGATGTGGGGTTGCTCTTCCAAGAGTGTAATAATATTCAAGATAACTAACTTCTACGTTCAGCAAGAACCCAATAGAGAAATAATACCTATAATTAAAATGTGAGGCTGAAGTTAAGTAAGTTAGCTACATTTTCCTTTTTTGGCTCCCACCTCCACTGTCAGTCCTTATTCCAGCTGACTCTGTGACAGGAATGAAGAAATCAGTACTGTGGCCAGAGAGTTTTGTTCTTTTAAATGGAAATTAATTGTTATTTAAATAGGGATACACTATCCCTAACTAGAGGAGGAGCATGTGATGATGTGTCATACGTGTTGCGTTATTTTCTGCGCGTGTGGGTGTGTGTGTGTGTGTGTGTGTGTGTGTGTGTGTGTGTGTGTGTGTGTGTGTGTGTGTGTGTGTCTCAGGGAGAGAGAGAGAGAGAGAGAGACCATCCAACATCCAATCCAACCCCCCAGCTGCTGAAACTGAGCAGCATACAAACAGACATGGAGTCACCATCCAATCCCCACTAGGCGATTCCTAGATCTTGTAAAAAGCAACACTCCCACTGCAAGAAAGAAGTGCTGCTGCAGACAGTGTGATTCTCCCTCCCCTTTCCAATGACCGAGTCACTCGCTCGTTAATTTTGGTTTCCTTGAAGCACAAGCAATACCTGACCATCTTATGACAAATCAGTTGTATTTTCATGTCAGTTGCACAGCGGTTCCTTAAGAAGTTGTTTAGAAGATGGCTACAAGCTGGAAAAATGTAGGTGCACTTTCATATCTATCATATAACTGTTTCATAAGAGATTGTTTAAAAGATGGCCACTATCAAAAATTGAAAGGAGTAACTGAAAAAAGTGTTGGTCTTTTAAAAGAAAATGTAAATATTAATGTCATTGTAAATAAATGGAGAGATGGGACTACAGAAACAGATTTTTATTTGTGTACAAATATACTATGAGAACAAGAAACTGACTGTAAAAGATATTATGCCACAATGGCGATCACCATCAGGACATGGAAATATTGAGCCACAGTGGTGATCACCATCAGGACATTTCAAGACATTACACTGCAAAATGGACATAGAAATGATATTGTGCCACAGTGGCGATCACCATCAGGACATGGAAATGATATTGTGCCACAGTGGCGATCACCATCAGGACATGGAAATTATATTGTGCCACAGTGGCGATCACCATCAGGAAATTTCAAGACAGTAGACTGCAAAATATATACAAACCACTTAGTGATGTAGGCACATAAGTGCTACAAAAATATCATGATAAACCCTTTTTATCCACTTTTCTAGTAGGGGCATTTTTAAGTATGGTATTGAAGACCATACAGAAATCAAGACATTTCACACCAGCAAATAATCATGTTTGTCATCATGATTCTATTGTCATCGATTTGGGCAGTCGTGGTGGTGCCGCCTCACAGCAAGAGGTTCTCTGGTTCAATCCTCAGCTGGGGTGTCTTCTGTGCGGAGTCTGTATGTCCTCCCTGTGGTCATGTGGGTTTCTTTCAGGTGCTCCAGTTTCCTCCCACATCCCAAAGACATGCTGTAGGTGAATTGGGCACTCTAAATTGGCCCTAGGTGTGAGTGCGTGCATGTGTGTGCCTTCTGTAGAAGGTTGGGTGCCGGGCTGGCAACTCAACACCGTAAAACTCCACTGCCAATGATGAGTGGACAGGTGATCCGCTGTGGAGACCCCTAACTGGGAAAAGCCGAAAGAAGAAGAAGATGCTATTGTCATTGATTTGGCTTCATCTCAAATGTTTTCCTAGTAACATGGTTACTAAGGGCCTAACTTTCTGAAGCTAGGGCTGTACTACAGGTGGAAGTGGGATGATGGCAGCGCATTTGTACAAATCAAATAGCGCTGAGAAATGAGCTAAGGAATAGAAAACTAAGACAGTTAGGTGAGTGAAAGTTAGTATGGACTCTGTGCAGGTGAGAATTACAAACTGTTAAGCTGCATTTTAGCAATGTATTTTGTTATAGCGTATAAATGTTAGCGATTATTGTTATCAGTAGTTATGTGCTATAATGTACTAGGACAAACCATTCCTTGCAGCTATATAATAGCTATAACACAGGTGGCTTCATCTTTTAGCCAGTCTTTATAATTAGATTTTTTTCACATTTTTAATCCACATTTGTCTGTCCTGGCATAAATTGTGATGATATAAGCTGTAAAGAACTGCTTCTGTACTCAAGGGTTTGATTTCCTCAACTCCCATTTGCCTTCTGTGTGATTCTGAGCAAGTCACTTAAATTAGGCACTGCCATGTGGCAGCTGGGGAAAATGAGTTAGGCTCTTTGTAATGATCTCCTGGACCTTTTGCCTATTAAGTACCTATGATCTTATAAGGATATTTTTTGTTTATGCAAAAACTATTCTATTGTAAACACCAGGAAGACTACTACAGATAATCATTTAAAAATATTCAACAAATATTTGTCACTGAGTAAGACATAACATGCTCTCCCTTTACAGGATATATGTAATTTGTGCCATTTCTTTTTCTGATCTGTTTTGCAAGGCAATAAATTCCATTCTCTACAAGAAAAAAAACATGCAGTAATACTTTACCTGTCCATTATTTTCAAATATGAATGTTTTGTATCTTGCAAAGTCTGAGCTTGACTCCTGTCTTGAGCTACTGGCTAAGATATAGTTAAAAAAAAAATCCAAAACTGATGCATTATACAACTGTGACAGGAAAGAGAGATGAACAGGCAAGTACTGGGACTTTCCCATGTGACCTTATTTTACTGACCACATTGGATAAGTGTATCCACCATATAAGAGTTTATTAGAATGCGATCAAACCTCACTTGGTACTGGATACTTGCATACTCTTTGTCATTGTTGCTGCTCTTTGCCTCGCAATGTAATACAGCCCGTGGTGAAATTTTAAGGCAGCATATTTTACTGATTTTATTGTATTAGCCCGATGCCATGTGCTTAACAAATGACTACTTTGCATTACTAATAACACTAGGAAAACATTGGAACACAGTTGTGTGATATATTATCTGTTTTTGGTTTAACACAGGTTTTACAGTAACTTAAGCTTAAGACTAACAGGAGTCCTTTACCAGGAGTTAACAAGTTAATGAAGGAGTGTTTAAGCCTTGGCAATACTTAACGAAAAAGGTTTCTACGGTCTCTGAACCATATACTTAACACATTTAATTAGTGAAAATATGGGTGATGCAGGGGGTTTTCCCCCTTTCAAAAATAATTTATGTATTTTATTTTTAGTTTGGAAGCATTAGTTTACTATAATGTATAGTATCAATCATATATTCGTTCATTTGAATATTTGAATTTTTTAACTGGCAGAAATGAAGTTGACTTTCTAAAAGTCGGCTACCAGTTGTGTGCTACTGCTCACTACTAGGAGTCTTAAAAAACTGCATCCCCTGGAAACTCTTTTTGCTCCAGAGAGTGCTGATATCTGCGCAGTTGCAGAGTCATGGTTCAAGGCTGCGGAAGGCACCCCAGCAGTGCAAGGCTACAATGCCTATCACCATTCAGACCACCCTCTGACATGGAAAAAACAAAAGGAGAAAGTGTTTCCATTTACATAAAAAAAAATCCCACCTCTAGATTTGTTATGCAAGATGACTCGCTTTAGTTACTCCATGTCCAGCTAAACATAGAGAAAATACCCCACCATATCATCAGTAGCTACAGGTCCCTAACCATGAACCATGAAAACTACTCCACATAGCTGAAGTTAATAAAATTGGTTATTATTCATCCCAACACAATACTCATGGGTGATTTTCAACTACCCTTCCATAAACTATGACCAATAACACACAGGCTCAGAGATTACTAAACTTTGTCAATGCAAATGCTCAAATATCCTTGACATAATACTCACAAACATGAGGGAGCATTGCACCCCCCAGTGTAATGTTCTCATTAGCAAGATCAGATTGTAAATTGGTCTCCGTTGAAATAAATGTAATGGTAGTACACCCGTCAAACCATAAAATCCTAAAGTATTTTTCCAAGGAAATTCTATTAAGTGATAGCATAGGTCATTTTAAAGCTCACACTAACCCCCAAAACACAGAGGCCTACACACGAATGCCTTATACAACCATTAAAGCAACTGCATAGAAACAGCAGTAGCTGAACAAACTAAACTAGGTCTAGCTGGAAAGACAAGCCACCCTGGTGAGCCAGTGGCATAAACAGACTATATAACAGAAGGAAGAAATTCCTGTCTAGAAATAAGTAGGCAGGTGCATGAGAGAGAGAGAATTAGTCTAAACACTCAAATAAGGGAGCTAGTCAAGTCTTCAAAATCTAAATACAAGATTAAACTAGCCTACCAAGCAAAGGATACCCATAAAGCATTTTTAGTTATGTCATAAATCTTAAGGGAAAATGAGCAGCAATGTGCTAAGTTGGCTGTAGATGGTACTACACAAAATCCACAGCCAGAAAAGTAAACGGGAACCAACGTTTCTTTCTTTTTCAACGATTTATTTAGTTCTCCAAAAGTACACAAAAAAATGGATCAAGCGCTTTCGCCCGGGCACTCCCAGGCTTTATCAAGATACTGGATTAAACAACTCTTTGGTTTTTATATATGCAGCTTAATTGATTAATTGCTTAATTAAAACATCATTTATTAGGTTGACTTTTAAAATTTAAATATATATGTTATATGCTTTAAAGCTATCTCAGTTGTTAAAATAAATCATATATAAGGTATAAAATATAAAATATAATATAAAGTACATATATTAAATGTCGTGAAAGACTTCACTAATCACTTGGTGAGTAAATTACATGAGCTTTATAATAAATGAACTTTGAAGTAAATTTTTATGGTACTGTGCAAAACATAATTTAAAATAATTGTTTCATTGTTGTTGACTGCATTACAGTTATAGATACTTTTATGCAATAAAGCAACATTAATTTGTATTTTGAAAACTTGTATTCAACAGACTTGTATTTAAAAACTTCTATTTAAAAACAAGGTTAAATTCTTGTTGTTAGAATAATAAACCATAAATAACCATGCTTGTCCCAGATATATGTATACATAAATAAATACTTTGTTGTGTACAAATACTTCATTATCAAATCATCAATGTTATAAGTAATATACCAATGACCTTGATCCATTTTTTTGTGTACTTTTGGAGAACTAAATAAATCGTTGAAAAAGAAAGAAAGAAACGTTGGTTCCTGTTTACTTTTCTGGCTGTGGATTTTGTGTTTACCATAGAGGTTCGTCCTGCAGTTGTTTTTTTGTAGATGGTACTACCTACACTCAGCCAAAATACATAAACCCGCTAGTCAATAAATTCAGCTCATAATTTACCCCCTCAGCACCTCCAGACACTCATAAAATGCCCCCCTACCTTTCCTTTGCATCACAAAAGAACAGGTTGTTAATGCGCTCTCTAAAGCTAGAATCATGGCATCAATGGGCCCTGATGGAATCCCAGGGTGCCTATTAAATAGCTTGAAACATGACCTAGCAGACCCACTCAGATCTCTGTTTAGCCACAATTTCCAGAGTGGCTTTGTCCCACTAGAGTGGAGGACAGCAACAATCATCCCTCTGCACAAGAAGGGACCATCAACTGACCCAGGAAACTATTGGCCCATAAGTCTGACTAGCCTTATATACAAGGCTATGGAAAAAATAATCATGGACCTGATTAACTATGACATAGAAAATCTCCATACTCTAAACTCAACCCAATTTGGCTTCATCAAGGGCAGCTCCTACCTCTTCAGTCTAGTGGACTTCTTTGTGAAGGTAACCAAGGCTATGGATGAGTGTAGGACAATGCATACTGCTTACCCTGACCTGGCCAAGGCATTTGACACATACCCAACTCAGGTATTATAAATCAACTCACAAAATTGGGCATAAACCTCTGTCACCAGATGGCTAGCCAAATGACTCACAGATAGGACACATGTTGTTAGTGTGGGGGAATCCACATCCAGAAAGAGGCCAGTCACCAGTACAGTACCACGGGGCTCAGTGCTGGGCCCCTCCTGTTTGGAATGTCAAGACAAATGTAGATGTCCTTTGGCTGACCTACTTTGCTGGTGACTGCAAGTTATGGGCAATCATTAACTCCCTAAGTGATAATATCCTACAGAAACGTCTGACACAGAATAATGATTGGCGTCAGAGCCATGGCCTCAAACTAAATGCAAAGAAGTGCATAATAAGACCCATTGGGAAATCTCATTTCCCTGTAAATTACAACATTGATAGCACCACCCTAAGAGTGGACCCAATGGTGAGAGAACTGGGTTCTCACATAGAAAGTAATTTGAACTTTGACCACCTTGTGTCCATGGTAGTGAGGAAATCCTTCCATGTGGCTCATCTCCTAAGAAAGGGCATGGCATCAAGATCTAATAATTTCATAGTACCACTGTACTCAGTCCTCATCAGACCAATAATCAAGTATAATGCACCCTTTAGCATATACATTGCCAGACACCTGCAGCAATTGGAACATCCTCAGAGGTTTCTCACCAAAAAAATACAGGATATAACCAATATGTCATAATACTTGTAATTAAAATGCTATATGTGGACCAATAAAAGCCCTATCACTGTATTCAGTTTCCTACAGATTACTGAGAAGTGATCTGTGCTTGACCTACAAGGCAGTCTCTGACCCAGTCCTGATGGAAATGTTGCATATTCACAAAACTAACTGCACGAGGATTACCTGCTCCAAAAATCTAAACATGATCTCTGGCATGAATATATCATGCTACAGAGACAGATATGTACCAGAAATTGCTTCTCCTCTGGAATAGGCTTCATATTCCTGTGAAGCAGAGCCACTCCCTGGCCATCTTCAAGTGCAATCTGGACCAATGGATGGAAAATCTCAAATTTACTCCTAGGGTGGCACCCATGTACCTTATGGACAAAGGCAGAAATAGTCAAATCCTGCTTGCTAACCCTTGTTATTTTTCCCCCCAAGGACAATTTGGTTAAAATCTGGCTAAAACTGGCTAGGCTTGTAAGGGCTCTTGAACCATTAGCCTAGTAATCTCATGTGAACCTATGTATATGGCTATATAAAACTCTAGCTTGGCTAGGTTTTTTTTTTGTAGTTTTTATTAATTGGATGTTGGGATATTTTGCAGACACCTTAATGGTTATGGTCATCAGCTCGGTTTAAAGACCCTGTGTTTCTAAAGTATTGCCAAACAGTCCACTTATGCTTTTGCTAATTGGTTTGTGTTGTGTGACATTTTTATTCTTTGGTTTTGCCATATAAAGTTAAATGCAATAGATTTAGGAACACTTGTCTAAGTAAAATTACACTAACCTCAAACTACTACTCCTGCAACAGATTTAGTTCATAGCATACAACTCTGCTTTCAGACCCTTTGTCAGACTTTCATGTCTGATACTCTTATGAGGCATAGCAGTTTTAGATTTCAGATTCCAAAAATATCATATCCTTATGCCAATGATTCTATGACTTGTTCATGCCAGTTAAGAATGCTAGAGTAGAAACCTGATGTTCCTCATATACTGAGAAGGTTGTAAGTCAACATTTGTCACATCTGTTGATTTTTATAGCCTATAAACTGTTTATGTACTTCTTAAGATAAGATGTAGCAATTTAATAAGACACTGTTGTTTATAGGTCATATTATAGCAATAACCCACGCCTGGGTGTGGGTAATGCTGGATTTACCCACAGTTGGTGTGGTTTCATCACGAGGGCGAAGCCCTAGTGGCCAAACAAAGCCAACCTTGGGTAAATCCAGCATTATCCACACCCAGGCATGGGTTATTGCTATTATACAATGACATTATTTAATAAAAAAAAAAATTACTTTTCTTAAATAATGGCATTGTTTAATGCCTCCTTGCTGCCCTTCCACAGCTGTCTGGTATTCTGCGGCAGTTCTGATGTACTGCACATGCGTATGCCTACGCAGTACATCAGAGCTGTGGGCAAAAGCAATGGAGAAAGCAAGATCTCCGTTGCTTTTTACAAACTGTTTGGCTATGTTAAATGGGTTTAACATAGCGAGACAGCTTTAAACAAAGCAACGGAGATTCTCCATTGCTTATTTTAAAGCTGTCTCGCTATGTTAAACCAATTTAACATAGCAAGACAGTTTTGAAAAAAGCAACGGAGAAAGCAAGATCTCCATTGCTTTTTACAAACTGTCTCGCTATGTTAAAGGAGTTTAACATAGCGAGACAGCTTTTAAAAAAGCAACGGAGAATCTCCGTTGCTTTTATTAAAGCTGGCTCTCTATGTTAAACTCGTTTAACATAGTGAGACAGTGTTGCTGTAAAAAAAGAGTTATAGTAATGGAAAAAGTCTGGGCGACCAGACCTTTTTCCATTACTATAACTCAGATTTACAACGTGTACGCTGACCAATCAGCGTGCACGTTTTTAAATATTATTTGGGGGGGGGGGTCATTGTATAATGTTTATTTTTATATTTAAGGATTTAAAGTGTACTCATTGCTATTGCAAGGCCTCAAAAGGGTCCTGTATTGTTATTTTTGTTGGGAGTGGGTATTTAGTGTGCTGGCTGCCTTCCTTGGTAGCCATTTCTTGCCACTTTTAGCAACTTCTGTAGTATATTCACTCTTGCATTTATCCCAGTGACTAACCTTTTACTTCTAAAATGACATTTTAACATCATAAGGCTGCCAGTTATTTCTCAAGTATGTAGTCCTGCATTAAGGACATTTGTTTTTCTACTCCTTTTGGTGATAACTTCAGCATATGACTTCTAGATCACAATATCAGTAAGCATGCTCTTGAGTTAGCCTGTTTATATGCCAAAGAATAACTGCCATTACATCAGTGGACTTTTAACAGCCATTTTTGTAATGTCCCTTCTTAGGAAAAATAAAGTACTTTAGGATTTGGACTTGACTGCCTGAAATGGAAAACAAAAGTTATATGCCATTTCACTAAACAGCAGAAAAAAAATAGCTTTTTGAGTCGTGACTGAAAATATTCCCCATAGTTTGCTTAACACAGATAAAATAATTACTTGTAGATATTGAGTTTAACTCTCTGGAGGTCTTTTTTTACAATTTTGGGTGCTGCTACTGCTTCGGAGTTTCAACTCTTAGTATACCTGATTTACATCTTCACTGTTTTTAGGATAAAATTAAAGTGTAAAATCTTGATTATGTAACCTCCCCAGGTTACCATAAATGATGGATATTTAGTTAATACATTTCCACTGCAAACATTGCACATTAAAATCAAAACTGATATATATTCACTACATAAATAACAATGCAAACTCAAATTATAAATTATGTACATTGTACTAGCACAATAAATATAATGTAGTACATACGTTTGCAAGATGTTTAGTGTCACTACTTTTAGTAGTATGATCAGCATAAAATATTTAGACATAGCATAATGTTTCATTGCTGAACTCTATTCAGATAAGATGTGCCATGTGTCATCTACTTTTGCCACAAGTACATTTAGAATTAACCAAGGATTAGCAGCTAAAACTTTTCTATGACTTTTTTTTACAAAATGTGTTTTAAATGAGCAGTATATGTTGCCTTCATGCCATCCCACCAACATGACTTGTTCTATTTCACAGTATGAACACAACTTTATTGACAAAGCAGATCTAGGTGAGGAAGCCTCTGTTATGGAAGTATGAATCTGTAAAGAATCACTTTTATTTAGTTACTCTAGACATATTCAGAACTCATTTCCTTGGTAATCTTTTGTCCAACATCTGAAATGTTTATACCCTTGCCTCTTTTAGTGACCGTGTATTGTCTCTATGCATCTGTCCCAGTGACAGACCTTTACTGCTAAAGTGGCACTTAAACTGGGTAGCAGCTGGATGCTAATCTCCCGCATTTATACTTGCACCAATTAACACTGTAGAACCACAATCTGAGCATGCAGAACTGAACCATTATACCAGTATTTAAGTCACGATAATTTGTTCAATGCATGATAGTCATAATGTTGTATATGGCTGCTGTATCTACCTGACTATATCAATAATGTATTTCAAAAGTTGTGTTATTGTACTGCCTGCCTAATAGTTGATTTGATGCTTCCACCGAGTCTTTTAAACAAACATCCTAACAGAATCTAGTATGTTTAGCTGAGGTTTGAACTTAGATTTTACATTTCTTTGCAAAGCCTCATATTTACTCTGTAGATAACAAATTACTATAGTAGTTGGGGAACCTGGACATCTTACTTGTGTTGATATCATTTGCATTTATTGCCATAAACAAAAAATGTAATCAAAATGTGATGGGGATTCATTTTCACTGCAGAGAATGCCTCACCTAGTTATAAACAAGACTGCATTTCAGTTGTATTGGACATTTGTCTGACAGTGCAGAGGATTAAGGCATGAGTTAATGAGTTTCATTCTGTAGTTCAGGGTTTGATTCCCAAAGGCTTCTTTTGTCCAGTGTGCGACTCTTGAACAAGTCATTTACCCAGACAATACTTTTGGGTTGACTCTCCAAAACATCCATGTGGATCATCATTGTTCCACCCAAGTTAACAAATACAAATAAATAAACACCATAATGTGGTTTGGAAGTATTGCACACCCAGTTTATCAACCTGACAGGTTTTGAAAAACACAACACTCACCCTAGCCTTTCAAAAGAAGGGTTGATTTATGAAATTATTACTGCTTTAAGTACAGTTTATAACCAAATTATTATACAAATGCTAATCAGTGGCATGTATGAAACAGCTGCTTTTGGCTCTAGACATGTTTAATTTTATTTGCAAAACTGCTATCAGTTATATTTGCATGTTGCAGTTTTTAAAATGTGTAGTGTGGAATGTTACACCACTGGTCATCTGTCTGACTTGCGCATATTTTTTATTACATGCATTTTATAAATATCACTGAAGAGTGATTTCACATACATTTGCAGATGTGAACATTGTTTATTTATTTATTTATCTGTGTATATATTTATTTAGTTAGCAAGTTTGGCTGCTTCTACTTGAATTACTCTACTTGAAAGCATTATTTTAATCTGCAGGAGAGTCGTTTATCAATATAAGAACAAAAATTGAGTATAATGTATTGGCTTATTAAAGAAAACATTTCCATGCTTTAGGGATAATTGAGCTAAAACAGCTAGATTATTTACTTAAGCGGTAACTATAACCCTACAAAATGCATGTTAATTTAGAGTGCATGTGTACATGCCTCCGGCTCAGATACTTATTTAAATGTACTTTACTGCAACTAATATTCCTTTCTTCCAGGGAAACCTGCGGACTGCCCTGAAATGAATGACTGTATCTTGTCTAAAATAGCAGACACACCTTAAAGTTTGACTTAATGAAGTCTGTATTACCATTTTAGCTCCACACTAAAGAAGCGTGACAAAACTCATAATACATCTTAAGTGGGAACATTACTCAGCAATACAGAAAAAACTTCCCAGTTTGTGAGCTGATAGCAAGCTTCCATACCTTTTGGTAGTTTTTTGTTGCTTTAACTTTTTCACTTTTCTTTTGCTGGTATGTTGAACAGCTTTGCATTAAAAATGATGATTTTTTTATTAATCTTTGACAGTACTGTTAACCTCAGGTAAATGCAACTTCTTCTCACAGCAATATATTCATGAAAACAATATGCCTGCTAGGTTAATTTGCCTTACAGGGTACTTGTTTTGATAACTTGCCTGAGGAGATGATTAAGGGTACTCATTAATAAGTATAATGTGACCACGCAGTGGTAAACCGCATGATGCATTTAGTGTGCTGTGCCTGACATGAATTAGGCATGTATGACTGCCAGAAGAGCATGGCTATGGTGGGGATAGGGGTGTATAATGAAAGCTGCAGCCAAGATCATGCAAGTAACATAACTGTTAGAAAAGCCGTGCTATAACCCAAGGGAGGGTATCAGGCAGATGACATACCTGATGCTATATATATTCACATATTCATCAAAGCACCCCATTGCTGCAGCATGGCATTGTGGACAGCCTGCGCACGTGTGCCAAAGTAGGGTGGAAAGGGGAGATAATACAAGTAGAAATGGGAACAGTAATCAGAGGAACACACATAACTATAAGGGGAAATGGGGAACCATAATTACAGGAACACACAGAAGACCGATAGGAAGGGAAGAGAGGTGTAGAAGGAGAAATATATGCTTTTCATAGGTACCCGTGCCCATTCTTTACAAAGAAGGTTAAAGGAAGGGAAAAGATAACAAGGGAGAGTGTGGGCATGATGGGAGGGGAAGGGGAAGGTGGCAGGTGCAGATAATCGCACAATGCAGACAAAGACTAACACGGGAGGTAGTAACACATAAGGGGAACAGAAATGGAGAGTCGAGAACCAATAGGGGGCAGACAAATGGTGATGGGGAGGACTGGACTACAAACAGGGTGACAAAAGGATGGGAAACACAATCTTGGAATGCGTAGAGCAGGGTGAGAAGGGCCTGCCATAAAGACCAAGTGGGGAAGCCCCCTGTCATGGTCAGGTGCTGCCTCTGGTGGCCCAACAGATGGGGTCATTTGATCATGCAACTGTATCAGCCACACAAGGAAATATTTCAGGTAGCTGGCATCTGCACACCAGATCCTCTTAGTTCTCACCAACTGCAACACTTCCCACGTGGCGACCCAGGAAGGTCCCTCTGCACCACTATAAGTGGAACCTTCCCCCCACCACCTTCCTGAGAAGTGGACACACAAGTTACTAGGGAGGCTTTCAGGTTATTTTCCCTATGGTGGCTTTTCATCACCTTACAGAGAAGCAGGCTTTGGAAGGCTGAATCGACCCATTGGTAGACAAATTGACTGGTGCAGAGCATGACAACTGCTGATTCACTACTGCCTGCACAACAGCAGATCATGGGTAAAAAGAAGGTAATTTAAGGGAAAAAGCAATCTAAAGAAAAAGAGAAGACGGTAGCAAATACTACAGATTAGTAAGGTAATTAAAAGTAATACATTACTGCCAGCAATACACTACACAACATGTGCCCCACCATCTGGACAGACTGTCTTGCCTCCCTTAACAGGCCATCTGGTGTTCCTGCATCTCCTCTGGAAATCATAAAATAGTAATTGTCACAGCATATCCTTAATAGCAGAAGGCAATTAAAGCTACGTGTGGTAGGTGTAATGGTATAATACCAAATCAGAAGAAAAAAGTGCTTACAATAAGATGGTTTCCTCTCCTCTCCCCAAACTCTTCTGTCTTTTGGAAAAGGTCTGGGTCATGCTTCCAAAAGTCCCTATATATGTGGCCTGCACTGTTGTCCAGAGCAGGTGTTGCCAGTGGCATCACTCATTGCCCAAGCAAATTAGTGCCAGGCTTTAGTTTTGTAAAGGGAGCCCCCTCATGCTCCCCCCAGTGGGTAGACCCTGTGGTCTCTGGTCCCTGTGTGACAGCAGAAAGATGATCATATACATCCTGCTGCACCATGCAGGGGCCCAGCCATCCTCTGAGCATGTTAAGACCATTTCCACTCTCTAGTTCTAGTCAAAGGGAAAATTAAAAGCTTGTGTACATGGCTGCATGTACTGGAGACTACCTGACACACGTCAATGTCAGTAGGGTATTGTGGTGCACGTTTAACAATAACATGATGCAAGTGGTCAGTAACATGATGCACACTTACAATAATGTGGCCAGAATCTGTAGTGTCCATGCATACATTTATACTATACATGAGCTCCTACCCTGGGAACATGGGAACAGGTAGACACAAGCATCATGCCACATGGTTAATAATGCATCACGTTATAAATAAAATTCAGAAATGATCTTAAAGATAACCTCATCAGCATAATTTCTGTGTTACGAGGTCTGTTTTATCATGATGACAATAACACTTGCAACATTTCAGGATGCTGTATTAAGGCAAACAACTTAGACATTCAGAATATAGTAGATATCATTGTGTACGTGCATATAGGGAAATTAACAGGAGAAAGACTACTGGTACTGGACCTTAGGATAACACTGACCACACAACAGTCCATGGACATCACTGGCGCAGTACTGGAACAGAGAAGTGTATTGGGCACACTGCACAGGACATAACAGGGGACTGGCATGCCAGGTAGGAGGGCTCAGCCCAACAGGGAACAGTTTAGGACAGTATACAGACCAGCTGGGTTGGACAACCTGACAGGCTAAAGGAGACGATGGGGCAGGACAAGAGTCAGTCTAACTGGGTGGACTCATCCTGATCAGACAGACTGCAGCTCTCTAGAGGGGATCCTCAACCTAGCAAGAAACAGGGGACAGGGCAGGATGGGTTACAGTACTGCGTTCTGGGGAGGGCCCACACTGACAGATCCTGGGGTCACTCTCCTGCTCTGTAAGTATTGCAACAACATTCCGTATGCAAACATACTGCATGACATGTTACAAGGCATAAGATATCTTCAGTACAGCAAGCATTAGAATAATACTGTCAGGTCATATCTGGTAGACAGCAAGCTTGGCATACATATTCCCACTGCAGCCACACTATGGCACAGTGTCAGAATGGTTATACTGTAATAATACACAGGATTATGAATGTGGCTGGAGACAGCACTAAGTCCATTGCTGGCTGGAGTGGACAGTCAAGCATACGTAGACTTATTCATTTATATAGTCCACAGGTGTACACATCTTATTATATGACCAAAGGAATGTCAACTGCTGGAAAGGTTCACCATACAGGAGAAGTAGATGCTACTACAGGCTTTATATATTCAAGGCAAGCATATCCTTTAAAATGTAAAGCAGACAAGACTGACCAGGTGGTTGGAACTGCTGTAGAACATCAATTCACTATGCAGCCGTAACAGGACATTAACATAGCTGCATTACAGATCAGTGATATGTTACTGCATGCCAAGGCAGAAGAAATTACCAGAGCAGAGACAGGTTGACATTTAGGGTGGGCCACCAACACAGAGGTGTATGAATTCCTTGTGTCCCTCAGTGAAGTAGTTGAGAGAACCTTCATACTAGAGAGTATAAACTGCATTTTATAAAAACAAAAACAGAAGTTTGGTACCAGCAAGGAAAAAGTTTTAATAATTCTGTTTTACTATGAGGCTGTTTTTGGTGGAGGTTTGGGAAGAAATGCTTTAGTGTTCTAAAAAGCAGCTATTCCATTCATGCCTGCAGTGAATTAAAGAATAACCGTCAAATTACCTGGGTGCACCTTGAAGGAAGATTGTTTATTACACTGCTTTACCTGCAGGGGACGTTTATTTCATTGGTGAGAGAGATGTTGAATAAATAAATTAGTCTCTCTTTTTTTTTATTGATCTGCTTAAGCAGGTTTGGCTGTCTTCTTCTGCTGTTTGTGGGACTATCGGTGTCATGAAGTTCCAAGAGATCCCAGACTATTGAGTCACTGACTGCTAAGAAGATAAGGCAAAGGTCTCCTCTGAGGAACCCATAAGAGACAGAAAAGGACAGTGCCTGTAGTCTTTTCTGACAGATCAGAGCTGGTTTTGTCATTTAGTATGAGTTCTGTACACTGCTGAGTGCTGTTGAGTGCTGTTTTTCACTTTTCTAACATGACTAAAGAAGGACTTGTAATTGTTATTGGCTTCAGTTGCCAGTCTGAGTTCATGGTCTGCCTTAGATCTAATGGCCTTTTTTACAATTTTTAGTCAAACTCTTAATATTTTCCTTGACTTGGGGGGTCTTTAGATCTGTTGTCTACTTTAATGAGTTTTCTTTTTATTGAGATTTATTTTGCTGGACCTCCAGGATGGTTTGCATTTTAATTATTTCTCCTTGTATTTGGATCTGGGTGGGACAACCAGTTCTACGTATTTATGTGCTGAGGCAATGTGTGTGTGGTGATGATGATATAAATGAATTGAGGGTTTAGTTAGATTGAGGGACAAAAGTTACTAGCTTATGGTCGGACTTAATTAGAGAGGAAGTTACAAGGGGAGTTGTGCATGATGATGCTACATGTGTAAGTACCCGATCAAGACTATTTAGTCCTTTAGTTAGGATAGTAACAAACTTGTCCACTAAAATGTTAAGTCTAAAAGCTTTTTAGCATATCCTGCACTAGTGGTGGTGATACTCCAGTCAATTGATGGATAGTTAGAATCCCAGAACAGTGAAGTCCTCATTTTTGGGGGGAGTTCATCCATGACATTTACGAACTTCACTGGATTTCTGGGGGTGATAGAAGTGGTCCTATTATAGGCAATAAACTTGTAGTTGATTTTGTTTAATGTAATTTGGAGTTCATTAAGTTCAATTTGTGGGTCTCAGGGAATCTGCTGAGAAGTGATATGCCATTGGGTCTGTAGGCATGGTAGGCACTAAGCCCAGGTATGGAAGGGCCACTTTCTGGGCATTTAAACCAGGTTTTAGTTATACATGGATGCCTTCCAAATGCCGGAGTGCCTCAAGGATGGGCATCTTCTTGTTTAGACCTCATATATTGAGGAAAGCCATCTTACTTTGATCCTGTTTTGATATTAGTATGTTTGCAATAAATGTTAACATAAAGGTGAGCAAATGAGTTCAATTTTATATCATCTCATAAGGTGAAGGTATACAGTTATAAGTATTACAGGCACAAAGAAAATATTATATTGCATGTATACAGTTTAAGTACAAGTGAGTAAATGCAAAATAATACAATAAAAGGCCCATCAGAATAATGTGATAAGCACAGAAAACACAATAGTGAAACAGCTTTTTTGACTTGGGAGCTCATGTGGCTAAAAGTATGCTTTACTAGGAGGCAAAAGAGCAATATCTCTTACTTCAAATATCAACTAATACACGAGAAGAAAAGAATAGAAGAAAGAGAGATAAAGTAACTAGGATAGGTAAGCAGCAATGAGGGGTAAAGAAAACTAAATGCAAAAAAACATTTAAAGGTCGACATCAAATTTAAGCACAGCCCTTATAACAAAAATGCTTACTAATATTGCAACAGTAATTTGTTTTTGAATTCAGCAAGTTGGTTACTATTTCTGGTGTCCTTGGCAAAATAGTTTTCAGATACTCCCCCTTAGTAAGGAAACTGGGCACTTCCAATTTGGTTGTGACGTCTTGATTCTTTTATCAGTTGTGCACTGGATAAGTGCAGACTTTAGGCAGTCAAGTGCCAAACTAGGGGAGAGGGTTGTCTGAAAGACTTTCAGAATACAGTCAGCAAATAAAGAAATGGAGAGAGTTAAGGTTTATAAGGAAATGAAACCCAATTTAATAATGGCTTGTGTAGGTCACAAAGCTTGGTCTTCAAGACTGAATAATCAAATATGGCATACTTCCAAACATATTTCATTTTGGAGGAAGTGATTGAGGCATCCCCAGTGAGTTGGATGCTACTAAAAGAAGTAATTTGAGAACAACATGGATGAGATACGTTTGATTCTAGAACTGAATTAACGCTCTTCTGTTTTTTTTTTTTGTTTTTTTTTTGGTACATCTGTATCAGTAATTGAAAGCACTTGTTTTTTACAGTGGAATATAGAAATTTTTTTAGAATTGCGCCTAAGTATTTACTGCTCAGCATGTATTCTAAGAGCTGGATTTTGTAAGTTGATGTTGTGATAGTTGCTGCTGCAGAAAATAATTGATTTGGTTTTGAAAGTATTTCATGAGAGATGCAGGTCCTTAAGGCAGCAGATAAAGCTTATAAGTGCCAGGGAAAAAATGCAATGGGGTTTGTTTACTACCAAAAGGTGACCTATAAATGACAAGTATTTGCTGACAGCCTCACTATCTGAATTATAACTGTCTTGCATATGATGACATCAGAATTCAAAGTCTCTAAAAATATACATTTCTGACATTTATTTCTTTGTACCGATAAATTCAGTTTTGACAAATGCAAAATGGCATCCAGGCATTCAAAACACAACCAGATCCCTGATTTGAAAACTGAAAGCACACATACTGCATGGCTGATATACAAGTACTCTTGTCCTGAACCCCTTAGAAGAACATTTCCAGACATTACCCAGATGTGGCTGCCAGAAGGTTCAGAACCATATCAGAATGGATTAATTCTTCAGTACTTTATGTAGTTCTGGGTTACTGGGGAGCTAAGCCTATCTCAGTGGGCACAAGTCAGGAAATTACTTTATGGGGTGCACAAACTTGCAATTTTGTACTGGAACAATTCACCTACAGCATATCCTTCATATTTTGAGGAAATTGAAGCACTCATCAAAAACTCATACAAATGGAGGAAAGAGAGACTCCACAGAGAAGCCATCAAAGACTCAAACTGTTGAAATAGCATTTGGAAGGCAGCAGTGCTTACCATTACACTGCAGTCCCCCCCCCCTTTTACAGGTCAGAACTGGCCATTTAAAGTTAATAAACTGCAGACTAAAGTGTAGTTACTAGCAATTTTCCTTATACTGTGGAAGATAAAAGCCATACAACTCTAGATGTTCTGTTGTAACATCATGCATAATGCATTTTATTAAAGTAAGATTTTCACCATTATTTTTGTTGTCCACAATATTTTAAAAAAAATTAAAATGATAATTCTCTGAATAGAATTTGATGTGTAGCTGTTCTTTCCATCAGGGATATGAAGACAATTCAATGACATTTCACCACAGAGTTTCGCATCATATTTCCAGACACGTGTGTGTGTGTGTGTGTGTGTGTGTGTGTATGCCAAATCATGTTGAAGATGAACAGTTGTATAAGCAGGGACCAAAGTAACCAGAATAAAACAGTACTAGGGCCACCCCCTGCCCCCTTAACTCAAGTGGCCTCTGATTTTTTGTTTCTATTGTTGGAGGAATCTGCCTTCTACCCATATACTTATCCAGTGTAGCAAGAAAACAAATTAAATGAAGGACAGGTTAAAATAATCCTCAGCAAATATGTGACAACTCAGCCATCACACTCCAAGTATACAAATATGCAGCCAATTTTAGGTCTTTAATTCAAACAAGGATTGCTGACTTAACTTGTAACTAACTGTTTAGACATATTGTATGCATGAACTTGACATTTTAAGTAAACTCCACATAGGAATAGCCTCAAGTTGTGCTCTGTTAAATGTAATTACTTTCCTTCTCTCTCCATTACCAGACAATGTACATAAAGGTACAGTATTCTGATAGGTGTTAGAACTAATCAAATTAGGTTACTTCTGCTGCTTAATTTCCCATATTTATGATGAACAAGCCCTTCTGTCAGGAGGAAGTGTGGGATATTTCCCTGTGCAGATTACCACTCTGATATCAGCAGGTGTGCTGCCAATGTAGCAAACACTCTGTCCACACAAACGTTTTACTGAAAGCATTAAAGTGAACTAGCCTTCACTTGTATTCTGTTTAACAAAGTCTTTAGAGATGTTCTGGTCTTTAATGGATTCCAGATATCTGTGGTTTCGCATGTTGCTGAAGGAGTTTCGTGGCATCTTAACCTTTCTTCCTATTTCTGTATCTCTGCCTGACTCGTCCTGAAGTGAGTGGAGGTTTGTAGCAGAACTCACTCTGTACAACATTGCTCACTGATCACATATTCTGTCCTCATCCACCGTTGTGTCATGATGCTTGCATTTGCGTGGCCACTCTTTTTTTAACATGTCATATAAATGCAAGATGTTCTGCCTCGATTTTTAAGAGGAATGTGATGAAAGTGATGAAACACTTAGATCCTCTGCAAATAACTTTTATAAAATAGAATTAACTGTTAAGTTTGCTGGTACTAGGAATGACAATTCCATTAGCAGTATTTTAAATGTATTTTACATTTCTTGTTTATTAAGCTTTTCTAAATATCTACTGTTATTTGGATAATGATTCACATACTGTTCTGTTAGAGCCGAACTCTGTCTTTTCTCTTATTTTTTTTACATCAGGGTTTCATTCTGATACAAGTCATGAACTTTCTCATTTCTGTCTTGGTCTGTAATGGATTGTTGTTTTTTTTATCCATAGCCAGCTAAGATACACTTCACTGTTCAAAATAGATTATCTTGGTTACTTTTATGTGATGTGAAAATGCATTTCTTCACTGTGCCATTGATTTAAACCTGTCGTTTTCATCTGAAATGATAACCGTGTTAGAAGATGATGCACAGACCCTCTTGAAATAAAATGCAAGACTGGTGGTGGTTCTGAGATCTGACATTCACAATGAATGGAACTTGCTAACCTGTTACAACTCAGTTCTGTCACAAATCAGAAATGTTTAAGAAGTGAAATTTTAACTGCATCATAATGTTGAAGGACAGACAATGGTAGCACTGAATGGTGGTGGATAGGATTATTTCAACTGTTGTTGCATTCCAACTTACCATTAGAAGGATTCCTGAAATTAGTATATTAATATGCGCAAGTTTGATTAATCATAGTAAATTAGATAATGCTACACTGTCTCTTGATTAGCATTTTAGGGCAGGTTAAGGATAACTTCATTAATTTACAAGATTTTCTGAATGGAGGACTGCTGGTGTTCCATATGTTGGAGTGACCTGTGTATTATTGCAAAGATACTGAAAAGTGTGTAACACACACACACACACACACACACACACACACACACACACACACACACACACACACACACACACACAAGACTTGATAAGATATTGGAATTATTAAACGTTTTTGTGCAGATTACTTCAGAGGCACTGCAGTTGTAGCATAGGTGGGATCTGTACATCTGAGGCAGCAACTTCTGAATGAGGTGTTAAACACCGAAATGCCATTTCCCTCAGCTGGTGGCAAGGTATTTAGATACAAAAGTACTGGAATGCTTAATGAAAAGGGTGTGCAGTACCTTTATTATGACTCATTTCCAACAATGATCCAATTCTGTTATACCATTTCTGAATCCCAAAATGTTATTTTTTATGTTCTACTAAATATACTAAGTTTTCCTCTTTGGTAAATAAAATTCCCTACCCCAATATAAATCTTTAGTATAAACCATTCACTTTAAGCTGACAAAAATAAAACCTACCTCAAAAATGTGAATAATTATAGCCACTGGTAACACTCTACTTACCCTGTCCAAAATTTTCCTATACTTCATTTTTCATACAATCCTGATGTTCATCGTGTTTCACTGCTGCAGTCATTACACTTGGGTTATCCTGCCATCAGGCAGTCCCGCAGTCTTGGTCCAACATCTGTTGCTGTCGCCTCTTCCCTGACGTCAGTGTGTCAGGGGTATATAAGAAGCAACCGACGCCATTTTCTTCAGTCCTGTTTCTTCTCTGCCACACATCATAGGCAAAACATTTGTACATCAAAAAATCAAATTATGATTTCAGCCTCGTATTCTGGGATTAAACAATACAATTATAAATGGCTACATAAGCAGTACACCCAAGTTCCAATGATCTGTATTGGTCACTAGAAATGGATTGTTGAAGTACATAGTGTTGTCATGTTACAGTGTGGACCACTGAGTCTTAACACATAAAGTCTAGACTTTCATCAGGCTCTGAAGACAATTGCACTAATTCTTTGGAGGAGAGGGTTACTAGAGACTTTCAGTCTATGTATAAGAATATTCTGGATTAATGAAATGGGGAATTGTGTGCCCCTAAGTGGCAACATGGTTACCATTTTGGAATGCCTAATCAAAACATCTTTGATTACTGAGGTCTACCAACTGCTTTTGGGATTAACAGTGTATGTATTTATGAGCATTTGTTTACTGGGATGGTCCAGCTGGACAGCATGGCCCCTTTTCAGTGGATTCTGATGGGGGGGATTCATAGGATCATAGGAAGTTACTAGTTTAATAGCCCTGGGGCCCTTACAAGCCTAGCCAAGTTCTACTCTTATTTCCATGATTAGCACCTATTGCCCCTGTCCAAGAGGGACACAGGTGGAATCCCTGGGGTAAGTCTATGGTTATCCATCCAGTCATCCAGATTGCGTTTGAAGACTGCCAGTGAGGTTCTCTGTTTGACATGAAGTAGGATTCTGTTTCAAATGTGTGGTAACCTCAGGGAGACAAATCATTCCCTCTAGCAGGTTCTATTAATGTCACGTACCAGGTTAAGGTCTTCATACTAAGTACCCCATGTACCATTTGACTTGTGGATATGCAGCATTGCCTTATATGCAAGGCAGAGATCACCTCTGAGTAGTCTGTATGAAACAAAATGAAGTGACCGTGATTTCAGATGATCCACAAAGGAATGCTGAAGACCTTGAATTTTCCTTGTGAGGAAACTTTGTGGTCTCTCCAATTGCTGCAGGTGTTTGTAAAGGTACATAACAAAAGGGGTGTTGTACTCAATTATTGGCCTGATGAGGGAAGAGTACAGGAAGGTTATAACTTTCTTTTTTCTGGAGGCAATGCCCTTACTTATGAGATGAGCAATATAGAATGCCCTTCTTACCACTGTGGAGACATGATGATTAAAGGTAGGTTTGTTGTCAATCTGTGTGCCCAGGTCTCTCACCACTGAGTGCATACTTAGGGTGTTGATATTGATGTGGTAGTTAGCAGAAACATCACTCTTACCAAAATGGACAATAATACATTTTTTTTGCATTAAGTTTAAAGCCATGACTTTGGCACCAATCATTTATTTGTGTAAGACCCTCTTAGAGGATGTTAACATTATTTGGAGATTCTATGACCATACCCAGTTTGCAGTCATCAGCAAACTTTGTCATCCACAGACCTTTAGTTTTTGTTTGTACTTTGGAGGAATAGATTCCAAACAGTAGAGGTCCCAGGACTGATCCCTGTGGAAAGCCATTGGTTACAGGTCTGCTGTTGGAGGTGGAGTCCCCTATTCTGACTATGTGTTCTATCAGTAAGCCAGTTAGCTATACATAGAACAATATAAGGGCTGGATACCTAGCTGGGTGAGTTTGTCAATGATGCCTGAGTGGGAGATGGACACTAAGTCTAAGTAGGCTGTATGTACAGATTTCCCCTCATTCAGAGCCGTGGTGACTGGCTCGAAGAAGTCCACCAGGTTTAACGGGCATGATTTCTCTTTGACAAATTCAAATTGAGCAGGGTCAAGTGTTTTGAGATTACCTATATCATTGTTGGTAAAGTCCATGATTTGCTCCATGGTCTTGCAGATAAGTAAGGCTAGTCAGGCGTAATAGGTCTATAGTTACCAGAGTCAGTGGAAGCACCACCTTTGTGCAAGGGAATAATGGTGGCTGTTTTCCATTCAGCAGGGATGAAGCTGGTACTTAGACTATGATTGAAAAGAGTACCCAATGGTGTTGCTAATTTTTGTTGGAACCCTTGTAGGATGCAGCCTGGGATGTTATCAGGTCCCATGGATGCTGTGGTTTTGACCGTTGAGAGAGCATTTATGACCTGTTCTTTAGAGATACAAGGTAGGGGACAGGTGGTAGGGCTATCATGGGGTACGTGTGGTGGGGACAGGGGAGTCACGTTTTCGCAGAACCTGTCGGTCAACAAGTTAATTATGTTCACAGGCTCACTATTTGTGGTATTATTAACTACCAGTTTGGCACAAATCTGGGCTTTCATTTAGGTTAGAGATGGTAACTAAAGAATGCCTTATGTTTGTCCTTAGTTGAGGAAGCTAATTTGCATTTATAGTTTGCTTTTGGAGGACTTCACAGGAAGTCTTATCTGTTTAAGTTAAGGAGGGAGTGTTTCCAGCTTAGGGCTCCCTCTTACTCTTAGACAGCAATTTCTTCATCTTATTATAAAGCCTGTTGATGGCAGTTTTCCACCAGGCAGGCTTGCTCTTCCTTGAGTTTGTTTTGGTCAGGTACGGCTGAGTCAATGCGGTTGTACAGATGTTTGTTTAAAACATTGGTGTAGAACTCTGCATAGTTGTCAGTTCCATCTGAGGGGGGAGGTGCAGTAAAGTTATACCATCCTGTAAGAGGTTATAGTCTGCTTTGGAGAAGTATTTTAGTTTAGTTGCTGCTGGGGGCAGTCAGGTGTGGTAGTTACTTCAAATGAAACTGATTTGAGGTCAGATCTCACCAGGGAAGACCTCACAGAGAGGGTGCTACAGTGGTCCCCCATATTGGTAAGCACCAGATCCAGGATGTTGGCACCCCTTGTGGGGGTGTCAACCAGCTGGTCCAGGGCATTGGAGTTAACAAAGTTAAGGAACCTTTGGGCAAGTGGGTTTGAGCACAAGTAGTTTACCCAGTTAATAGATGGGTAGTTAAAGTCATCCAAAACCATGGTGCTCTGATGTATCTTGATAGACTCAAGTAGATCCAAATAGGCAAAGTGGGTGTTGTGATTCATGAAGGGGGGGTCCTGTAACTAGCAATGACTTGAATAGTTGTCCTGCCAACAAGTTAATTGCAAGTTAATTGCGCCTGAAGTATCTTCAGGGAATCATACTGTTTAACCAGTCTGGAGGTGTATTTATCTTTAATGAATATTGATACACCACCTTCTTTAGTTTTCATGCCTTCAGTTTGTGGTCTAAATGTGTGGAAGGAGGTGTAACCTGGTATGGCAGGGGTGCTCTCTACAGCCTTGTACCAGGTCTCCATAACTGCATAAATGTTTGTGTCTTTCAAAGTGAGGACCTCTTCCAATGAGTGCAGTTTCATGTTAAGACTCCTAGCATTTAGTATTATAGCCCTGAGGTTGTTTTTAGATCTAGTTTTTATGTCAGGAATTTTGTTCTTGAGACACTGCCTAAAAAAGGCACTATGGGGGTGGCAAGAGCCTTGGCCAGTAGCCGAAATCCCAGGCGTGACAGATGAAGATCATTTCTGACAAGGCATAGAGGTCTGTCGATCATGTCATCCCAGGCTGACAGATACTGGATCCACTTAGAATGACACTAGAAACTAAGCCAGTCATTGAAGGCAATCATTTTCTGTTTGTAGTGAAGCATTATCTTAGGTGAAGGTAAGATGCTGCTTAAGGCTAGGGACATACCTGCCTGAGATGCATAATCCAAGAGCTCAGTCATGTCTCTCGAAATATAGTCCAGAGAGGTACATCTCAAGTCATTCACACCAACATGGAGTCACAACAGTACCTGTTGAGAGACTTGAGTGCATGTGCAATACGGCAGATCCTAGCACCTGGCAGCTAATCATGACCTTTTCCTTATTCAACCTGGTGAAAGGGACATCTGTGTGTGTCACGATGCAATCACCAAAGATTAATATGTTTGGTTTTGTGTTTTGCCCTAAGGGCTTGAGAGGTGACACACTGGTGTGTGAGCTGTTCTGTACTGTGTTCTGCAGGGGATGTTTTGTGTGTAGCATGCTTGTGTTTGGGAGGACTCTGGTGATTAGATATTTTTCTGATGATGACCTCTGCAAATGTAGGTATGTGTAATGTGTGTTTGAGTGGAGTAGGAGGTGAGATGTGCATGCTGACAACCCGCTCATTGTCATATGTACTGAATTGTGTGTGAGAGAGAGTGGATTCAAGGTTTTTAATATAGTTGCATCTCTCAACATGTTGTTTGTGTGGACTAGGATTAGAGTGTTTTCTGTGAACATGAAGCAGTTGCTACACTGCCTCAAGATGCCCAAGCTGACCAAGCTGGCTGAAGACCCTGTAGGAAATTGTCCATCCATAGTGTTAGGTAAATTTATATGGTCAGCAATGGCTAGTGGGTGAGAGTTGTGTTGGTACGTCTGAGACTAGGCTTAGTGTTCCACCTGACAGTAGAGCAGGGCTGTGAAAAACCTTTAGAAGACCACAAGCAAAATGCTAAGGGAAAATTTAACAAGTAACATGTTTGCGTCTATAGCCACCAATGGTAACTATTGCTATGCAGCAGCGCACAGTGGTGTGCTACATGCAAACAAGCACAAACACGGGTCTTAAGTAAAACAAGAAATAACCTTTTAACTCAAACTAGCCAATAAGGATGCTCTCTGAGCTCTAGTCTAATCACCCTTGATTAGATGGGACCCAGACAGCACTCTCCTCCCACAAGGGTGCAGAAAGGCCTTCACCAACAAGAATGGCTTGAATTTGAGGCTCAGAAGTTACAAAACAGACCCAGAAACAGCAAACCTGGAGCTAGACTATGCTACAGCTGAACTAGTACAGTATATAGTAAAATGTGGCAAAAAAAGTTTAGACAGTTCAAACAGACAGAAGAATGTAAATATAAATTAAAAGTGCAATATTAGATCAAAAACAGGCACTTATAGTTGGAAGTAGCAGATGCCTCATATCTTTCAGTATCTCAGTGAAGAACTGATTTTAATGCTTAAGTGATACCAAACAGTCTAGATTCAGCAAGTCTGAATCTGGCCTATGCTATAAAATGCAGAAGTACTAGAAATTCAAAGTGTATAAAATCACAGTCAAAAGAAATAAAAAAGAAACAGTTTAAATAAGGCAGCAATTCACCAGCAATTCCCAGCTTAACATGGTGTAGGCCACACTCTCCCGCCACAAGAGTCTAGACCACAAGCCCTCCTGATGCAAAACCACTGGTTTTGGAGCCCAAGTGCTTAAGTCATAACTAAGACATTTCAGAATAACAGACACAATAGACCTTTAACCAGCAATTTCCAACTTAGAAAGGTGTAGGCTATCCTCTTCTGCCACAAGAGTTTAGAGCACAAATCTTCCTAATGTAAAGTAACTGGTTTGGAACCCAAATGATTAAACCAGAATAAGGACACTAAGAATAACAGGCACAATAAGCCTTCACAAGCACTTCCAGCTTAGAAGGGTGTAGGCCACACTCTCCTGCCACAAGAGTGTAGACCTCATCTCTCCTGACATAAAATAACTGGTTTGGAGCCCAAGTTCTTAAACCAGAGCTAACACTTTCAGAATAACAGACACAATGAGCCTTCAACCAGAAATTCCCAGCATAGAAGGGTGTAGCCTATCCTCTCCTGCCCCAAGGGTTTAGACCACAAATTATCCTAATGTAAAATAGCTGGTTTGGAAACCAAATGCTTAAACCAGAGCAAAGACACTTAGAACAACATGCACAATAAGTTTGGGTTTGGACCCCAAGTGCTTAAACCAGAACTGAGACAGTTTCAGAACAACAGACACAATGAGCCTTCAACCAGCAACAGATTCCAGCAGTGTTGCACATTACACAGATAATTCCTGTCACAGTATTACATTGCATGGTTGCAAAATGATTTTTATGAACTCTAAGTGTGCTGAAGTTCAATGGCCACTCAACACCATTACACAAACTATCTAGTAAATAGAACTCCACTTACTGAAAGGATTATATTGGTTCCTATGAACTCTGGAACATTTAGTCATTATCACTAGTATTTTAAGGTACTGAGTTCTAAGGCATCTCCATAACCATGTATGTGCATCTAATAGTGTGGATGTTTTTGTGTTGACACTAGCACATAATCACGGAAAACTGGGTGGTGGTATGAGATGTTAAGAGTTTGATAAAGATGGGCTTTTTAAAAAGAAGGATCAAGCATATAGAAAGAAAGATGAACAGGATATGGGGAGTGATTTGTCAGGTAAAATAACACCCTATCGGTGACTGTCTTCATGAAATCACTATGTCCCATATTATACAGACCTTAGTTATTTCTTGTATTAATCATTAAAATCAAAATTTAATAATATGAATGATAAGCATCATAAATACTTGACAGCAAGAAAGGAATGGGAATACTGGCATTGTATGTCTGTGACTAATGTTAAAAAAAGCAATTTATATGGTACTCTTGCAAAGACAAGATTGGATAAGTCTCAATGAGGTTAATTATCTTATCATTATGATTGAAAGCAGAGAACAATGTAGCTGTTTCTTCTGATGGTACACAAATGGAGATGTCGGTTAAATAAGAAATTATTTTGGTGTACAAATGTATCTTTATCCAGTATTTACTTCTGAATTATAATGCTAGCTAAATCTAAGATGTTTTTGATACTGATGATAAATCTTTTACTGTCTATACAATTTATATGAAGCTTTCACACAGCTGAAGACAGACAAGAATAGTAGGGAAGCAGAAAGAAAGTACATTTATTCAGTTACAGAACTAGCATTCAACTGAGACAACCTTTGAATAAGTAACTTAACTATGTTTTAACAAAAATATGTAATCATGGAGTAACATAAATATGAATGGATTCAAAAAAACATTCAGCTTGAAGCAGAAAATTTCAAGTCGATCTGTAAAACAATCCCCACATTTTGTGATACAAAATTATGAAGCTGTAATGATTTAAATGCAGAATCCTTGTACCTGAAATATTCTCTTTCTCTTCTGCGTTGTCTGGTACCAAACTGCCAATGTTCTGCACTTTTCACAACCTTGGGCTGATGGAGGTTTCAAGGCTCTAGGTTGATTCATTATGCAGGAATTCTTCTGCTTACCGGGGGCTACACCTTTGGAACCCTGCACCAGGGAGGTTTACATAGTCTCCAATCCTGATTCACGTTAAGAAATTTCTTAAAACTTACTTTTTTTTAATCTGGCATACAGGTATTACTTTTTGGTTCAGTATCATCTTCATGTTATATTAATATTTTGTTTATTATTATTCTTGTTCATTACTCTACTGTCATAGAGTTGTAGTAGACAGGTACTTTACAAACATACTAATCTGGTATTTTATGCTCTTTATAGCACTGCTGAACTTTTGGAGCCTTCAAGTCACAAAGAGTTGGCAGCATCAGTGTTTGGACTCCTTTTCTGCTCTCTCTGTACCATTGTTCTAGAAGATGACCCCCTTCCACTAATTAATGGGTCTTCCCATCAAATGAAAGGTATGAGCTAATTGTAGTTGTAGAAGCCGGAAACTTGCATATTGAGACATAGAAGGACAATGGAAGATGTTGATAAAACAGTAAAAAAGAAATACTCATTTCATTCATAAGCTTCCGTAAAGCTTTTGATTTAGGTTGCATTATATTTAAGCAAGTATGTGGTATTCTGCCTTTAATATAGCTTGTTGTTGTTGTGTCTTTCGGCTTTTCCCAGTTAGGGGTCACCACAGCGGAACTCCAGTCCGCTAATCATTGGCAGTAGATTTTTACGTGCCGAGTTGCCGGCCCTGACACACAACCTTCAACAAAGGTACACTCATTCATGCATGTCTCCACACAGAAGACGCTCTAGCTGAGAATCGAACAGGACAGCATCTTACTGTGAGGTGACAACACTACCGCAGCACCACCACCGCTATGCAGCATTCTGATGCTTGCTTATCCCTGTCTACAACCTTTACCAATTCCTTTTTGTTGGTGGTTGTTCTTGTCTGTGGTTGCCACCTTGATCTTTAAATATTATATCAAAATACATTGATGTAGAAAGAGTTGTTGTTGTGTCTTTCGGCTTTTCTCGGTTAGGGGTCACCACAGCGGAACTCCGGTCCGCTAATGATTGGCAGTAGATTTTTATGTGCCGACTTGCTGGGCCTGACACACAACCTTCAATGAAGGAATGCCCATTCACGCATGTCGCCACACAGAAGACGCTCTAACTGAGAATCAAACGGGGCAACGTCTTATTGTGAGGCTACAATGCTACCGCAGCACCACCACTAAGTGTAACATATTTGACACATGCTTGCCTGTCTCCCCACATTTAGCTAGGCATGCATCCTGTAATGTCTGAGCAGCAAGTAAGTGATTTCAGTAACTAGTTTATCTGATTCTGATTAGTTTTAGATTATTAAAATGTGAATGGAATTAGTTCAAATTCAGCAAATTGTTAACAAACCTAATCCATGTGTGAAGTTAACATTTTTAGATTACACACAAACAAAACAAATGGCACTGCAACATGAAAATGTCATGCCTGTGTAAATATAAAAAGTGTTTCTGTAAATAGTGTTTTTGTGTAGCAAAGTAACAATCCTTGCGCATATTAAGAAATGAGTTTTACATGGTGATAGTTTTGTCAAAATCATACACCAGCTTTATGTAAAAGGGACTTACTACTGAAATGTATACAAGGAAGAAGTATATATCAGGATGTGAGTATGAACAATTAATACACATCAATACAAAGTATTTTTCTATAAAAAATCAACCACTGATTATGTATGATGTCATTTTATGCATACTTTATATAAAGCCATGAAGTTTGAGATTTCACATAACATGAGGCTATTAGTGCTTGTGCAAGATAGTCTATTAATTTATATTATGTGATTCATGCAAGAAGGCTATTTGTAACAGAAAAAGTTTATTTGTAGTAAAGATAATAATTTTGATAAAGGAAGCACAGCCTTCTTGCATAACAGATAAAGGTAACAGTTGTCTGTGTGACATCCCCTCCTCTGGGCCAGTAATCAAGGAGCCTGAATCCTCACCACTGACACCAGCAAGGGACATTCACTTAGAAAAAATAGATACATGCAGTAGTTCTAGATGCAGCTCTATGATTCAGGCACAATTTCTCTTAAGAGCACACAGGGAACACACACAGTCCAGGGGCTGGGTTTCTCTATCTCTCTCTCAGGTCCCAAAAAAGACTTCCCCACTGGTGTAGCTGTGGATCCTCAGCCAAGTGTCCAAGCCAAGTTCACCACCACTATCTCTGTGAAACCAGTGCTTTGTATCCTTCAAGTACAAAATACAAATACAAAAGCAGCTGGGGATGAAGCTCTCCCAAAAAAATCAAAATGCAGTAGCAAAAGTCCAAACTGGGAGTAAACAAACATGGCTCTCTTGATATTAAATAAAAGACAAAACTTTTATTCAGGTACAAACTAGTGAGTGCTTTCATGGCCCCCTGGCACTTCTTCAAATAATACAAACACTGCAAAAATTTCAATAAAAAGGGGTTGCCTCACCCACATTAGTTCACAGCAACCAACCATATATCTGCAGCAATTAAAATTCACCTGCTGGCAATAATCAACAAATGTAGTGTGAAGTCAAAGACTTCACATCAACTAGCTTAGGAAATCCTTACATGCAAAATGGAAAGTCTGAAATTACACATAAAAATAAAATAAAAGCATTAATTCTCACTTTCACTGCTATCAACAACTATATAATCATATAGAGAAGTGACGGCAGCAAACTTTGCTCATAACATTTTTTACTTTCTCGCATTTTTTACTTTCTCGCATATAAAACTAATGACATCAACCTTTTCACAGTTGTAATACTAGAGTATACCAAAAGATGGCAGTCATGTAGTCCATACAAAAATGTATTCCAAATATCCTAAGGCAAACCCCTAACACTCGCATATCAGGCTAAAATTCAAAAAACAGCAAGCATTAACTTTCCTATCCTTTAAAACAACTAGGGGTACATCTATCAGTAAATAATATTGGCAGTACATCACAAAAAAGCTAAAATACTATAATACAAATAGTTGGATATACCCTAGTAGTAGCATTCTTAATGTTTCCTTCTCCAAGTAGTTGACACACACACACACACTTTGAGATTTGATTCTCTCTCACACACACACACACACACAAACATATCTGGGAAAGGCTGGCACAGATTTACTAGCTATTCCCCGCTACCCAGATTATAAGGTAGTTATTGCCACCAGACACTCCAAAGCCAGTTACTCTAAGGCTCTTAAAAGGGTACCCAATTACACTGACTGAAATTAATACTAATACAAATGGTAATGTTGACCAAATACTATGACCGCTCATAAAAGCCTTGTTGTCACCAAATAAATATAACTACTCTCAAATGATAAAATATTCTCTAAAAGAACAGACACAATGAAAAGTTTAAATATATTTGATAAATAATAAAAGAACATGAAAATACTAAATATCTATTTACAATAAACAACAGAGTTTCAAGCAAAGGAAATAGTAAAAATAATACAGATGGATAGATTCACACAGTTACAGAAAAATAGTACTTAAATAATCTTACTATATTTTCCTGACTGATCTAAAGAAGTACTTTTCCCTGGTTACTTACTAAAGCCAGGAAGGATGAAGTGGGTGAGTGATCCTTCTGTTACGTTTCAAAAACAGACTACTCTGAGACTTCTATCTCATCTGGTATTAAAATAGCATTTTAGTCCTGGATTACAGAATGGCATCACATACATCTGGTCATCTGAATCTGGTTCCCATGCTACCCCCTTTCCTAGCATCTGAACTAGAATCTAGCGCATATGTCAATAACACACACACACACACACACACACACACACACACACATATAGCTTTGCTAAGATCTAGTGCAGCTTCTAGAAGTCATAAAACAATTTCAAACTTCCACCCTTCCACAGTAGCAATTAGTTCATCCACAAGAACAATACAGAGGCCTTTGTCTCTGGCTGCATTGAGACCTGTGAGATGCAATCTTTATGGCTTATACCAAGTAATTTAATTTCAAACTATTTTTCAAAGTTAGCTGGACTGAGATTAACCTCTTTTCTTCTAGTATCCTCTGGATTATATTAATATTAATTTCAACAGTTACCATACAGTCTGACATGCAGGCGCATTTCTTTTTTTGTCCACCAAGACCCACTGTTGATACATTTTTAACACAAGCAACTTTACGAATAGATTTTCAACACAAGTACCTGTACAAATCAGTTTGATATACAAATGGCATACAATTCTTTACAAAACTACAGCTAGTTATACTGGCATACTTTACATGTTCATTGCCCTACTTCTCCTGGCATAGCTAGCAATACCTCACATTGTCACAGTCAGTATACAGCTGTAATATATATAAAGTAACTTAACATAAATGTGACTTATTTAAAAATTGTTCCATGATAAAGAAACTACTTTTTTCCTGCAGCTGACCATCAGCTGCCAACAGCTCCTTTCTTCATTCACCAGGTCTACCAGACCTACCTTAGCTTTTTCCAAAGTCAACCCAATCCATGCCTATGGCAGACTTATGAGATCAGAAATTACTGCTCTTGTGAGATGCATGTGTGCTTCCTCACATGTACAACTTCCTGACAAAGTAACATGTCACTTTTACAGCACAGAGCTCACCGACTCTTAACACTGCTGTTGCAGTGAGCCTTGGCTGCCCCCCACCCCCCCAGGATATGTAGGCTGATGCTGACATTGGTTGCTCACTTCCCACCCCTTGCCAATGACTCTAATCAAACTAGGTTCATATATGATGCAGCAAAGGATTTTATCTCTCTGCACCAATGGACAGCTCAAAAAAGCTACTTATTGACTTAAAGTATTTACACAGTGTTGTATCGTACAGAAAGATGATTTCTGTTCACAATAGCTTTGTCATACAGGGCAGTTACACAAAGTAATTGGTGGTCTAAAGAGAATACACAGACAGGTTTTGGGAACAACAAAAACAACTGTACCTTTTTACATGTTATAAAAACATTATATGGTATAATTTGCATGTTATAGAGAATTAATGCTTAGTGTGGTGCAAATTTTATGATGGCACACAGTATGGAAATATGAGGATTTTGATGCCATTGGAGAAAAACATGTCAGCCTAATGAAACTTTAAAGCAAACATCACTGCAGATGAAAATATGTTTTTAGTCCCCTTTGGTTCATAGGTTGGTACTAGGCTATTGGCCCTAGGGCCTATACAAGCCTATCCATAACAATTCCCTGGCTATTTCTTCCCACAATATTTACTTCCCTGGACCCCTGTCTAGCAGAGTGACTGTTGCAATCCCCGGGGTAAATTTCCTATCTCCCATCCAATCATCAAGGTTCCTTAAAGAGGGCCAAGGAGGTGCTCTGCTTGACATGTATGGGCAGTCTATTCCAGAATATGGGGAGTCTCTGGGTCAGGAACCTATCCCTCCAGCATGTTTTGTTCATTGTGATGACAAGGTTTAGGTCCCTGGAGCATGTGGCTCTCATGGATTGGGATTTCTTTAAGTGTAGCATGTCCAACATCTCTGGGTTTGACATGGCCTTCTATGTCAAGCAGAGATCGCCTCTGAGTAGATGATATGCCACAGAGTATAGCTGGAGTTTTTTTTAGTCAGTCAGCATAGGGAATCTGCTTTAGGTTCATAGGTTCATACTAGGCTATCTGCCCTAGGGCATTTATAAGCCTAGCCAGAATGTGTTTGGTTTCGCCACCCATTTTAAATTTATTTTGCTATGCCCTTTTTCGAGGTTAGTATACTGTGCCTCTGTTTAACAGTGACACAGAAGTGATACCCGGGGTAAACCTACAATCTCCCATCCACTCATCAAGATTCCTCTTGAAGAGAGTCAATGAGGGACTCTGCCTAACCTGGACTGGGATTTTATTCCAGAGTGAAGGGAGCCTCTGGGTTATGAATCTGTCCCTCCAGCATGTCCTATTTATTTCAGTGCTGAGGTTCCAGTCTCTCGAGCGCGTAGCTCGATGGGATTTGGATTTTCTGAGGTGCAGCATGTCCATTAATTCCGGGTTGGACATGGCTTTATACGTCAGGCACAGATCACCTCTGAACAGGCGGTATGCCACTGAGTAGAGCTGGAGTTTCTTTAACCAGGCAGCATATGCCATCTGTTTGAGCCCTTTGATCCTCTTGGTGAGGTACTTTTGGGGTCTTTCCAGTTGCTGCAGGTGCCTGGTAAGGTACATCCCAAAAGGGGCATTGTACTCAATTATGGGCCTGATGAGGGATGAGTAAAGAGGCACGATGACCTCCCCTGATCTAGATGTGAATCCCTTCATGATTAGGTGGGCTATATAAAATGTTTTTCTAACCACTTTGGCCACGTGGTTGTCAAATGAGAGATTGCTATCAACTTGGGTCCCCAGATCCCTAATTACGTCTTCTGTACTTAACGTGGGCACTTTGTTTTTGCCAAAGGGGATGACTATACACTTTTTGGCATTTAGCTAGAGGCCATGGCTCTGGCACCAGTTGTCTGTTTCTATGAGGCCCTTTTGGAGGATGCTTGTGCCTGTGATTCTTTTAGTGAGGTGTTTATGTGGCCTTTCCAGTTGTTACAGATGTTTTGTGAGGTACATACCAAATGGGGCATTGCACTCTATGATGGGTCTAATGAGGGATGAGTACAGTGGGGAAATGACCTCCTTTTTCTGGATGAAAAGCCTTTGGTGATGAGGTGCGCCACATAGAAGGATTTCCTGACTGTTGAGGTGATGTGGTTATCGAAGGTGAGACCACTGTCCACTTGTGTTCCTAAGTCTTTTATCACACTTTCAGTGTTTAGTGTGCTGCCACCTATGTGGTAATTCATGGGTACATGATTTTTCCCAAAGGGGATAACTATACACTTCTTGGCATTGAGCTTGAGCCCATGACTCTGGCACCAAGCATATATTTCTGTAAGGCTCTTTTGTAGAATATCCAGATCATTTGGGGATCCAGTAATGGCTCCCAGTTTGCAGTCATCTGTGAATTTTGTTAGCCAGAGTCCCTTAGTGTTGGCCTGTACTTCAGAGAAGTAGAGGCCAAACAAGTGGTCCCAGGACTGAACCCTGAGGTACTCCACTTGTCTGGAGCTGGATTTGGAGTCTGCTACTTTTACAGTGTGGGTTCTGTTAGTAAGCCAGTTGGCAACCCATCGAGTGACGTAGGGATTTATGCCCAGCTTAGTAAGTTTATCTATGATTCCAGAGTGGGGGATGGTGTTGAAGGCCTTGGGAGGTCCAGATAGGCTGTGTGGACCACCTTTCCCTTGTCCATGGCTCTGGAGACTGATTAGAAGAAGTCAGTCAGGTTCAGGAGATGCGATTGGCACTTCTCAAACCCAAACTGGGTGGGGTCCAGTGTTTGAAGGTTGACAATGTCTTTGTTTATAAGTTCCATGATAATATGTTCCATGGCCTTGCAGATCAGGCTCATCAGACAGATGGGGACGATAGTTCCCAGGATCCAAAGTGGATCACCCCTTGTGGAGTGGGATAACTGTAGCTGTGTGCCACTCAGTGGGCACGAAGCCTGAGGTGAGGCTATGATTAACCATGACACTTAGGTGAGGTGCCAGTTCATTTTGTAGTTCATGTAGTACACAGCCTGGGATGTCATCTGGTCCCATAGATGCTGTATTCTTAGCTTTGGAGAGTGCATTTTTTACCTGTTTGGCCATGATTACCGAAATCTGGCAATCTTTCAGTATTGAGATGGGCCCTTTATGGGGTGAGAGAGGGCTGAAGTTGGCACTGAATCAATCTGCCAGGATATTGGCAATGTCCTTGGGATCAGTATATTTAATGCCATTCTGTTGTAGCTCAGAGCAGATCTGAGCATTGCCATTTAGATTCTTGACATAGCTATAGAATGCCTTGTCGTTGTCTTTGGAATCTTTGCCAATTTTATTTTCGTAACTAGCTTTGGAGGATTTTATGGGGGAATCTCAGCTTCTTAGTGAAGCTGGTAAGGGAGTTCTTTGCATCCTGGGGTTTTCCTCTTTTCTGCAACAATCTCTTCCTTCTGTTGTATAGTTTATGACAGGGGACCACCAGACTGGCTTCCTTTTTTTGGAGGAGAGTGTCTTGGTTCTATTTGGGATGGCACGATTCATGGATGAGTGGATGTGCTCGTACAATGCTTTAGTGTAGGATTTAGCAGTCAAACTTTCAGTTCCTGTCTGCATGGGTGTCATGAAGTGCATCACTTCTGACTTGAGTAGCATGAAGTCCGTGTTGGAGAAGTTTTTTACGGATGTTTCCTTACTGGGGGGTGGGTGTGGGATGTGGATGTCAAAAATGATTAGCTTATGGTCAGACCTAACCAACAAGGGGGTGACCACTGGTGTGGAGCATCGATTTCCCATGTTGGTAATGACCAGCTCCAGGATATTGGAGCCCCTGGTGGGACTATGGATTAGTTGATCCAGGGCATGAATTCCAAGAACCGTTGGGCAAAGGTGTTGGTACCGGAGTAGTTTTCCCAGATAATGGCAAGGTAGTTGAAATCACCCAGTATTAGGACGTTTGGTTGTATCTTAATATTTTCCAGTATGTTTAAAAAGGTGCAGTGAAAATCTTGGGGCATGGTGGGGATCTGTAGCAAGCTACAATTTGGATTGCAGTCTTACCTAGTGTTAGTTGCACCTTTAGAATTTCAGATGCATTCTGTTGGGCAAGTAGCCTGGAGGTGTAAATATCCTTGGTGAATATGGACATTCCTCCACCTTTAGTGTTTTGGTCCTGGTTTGGTGGCTAATAAGTGTGGTAAGAGTTGTAGCCTGGTATTGCAGGGGTGCTCTCTGGAGCCTTGAACCAGGTCTCAGTTACTGCACAAATATCAATGTTTTCCATTTTTAGAAGTGCCTTGAGAGAGAGTGCATTTTGAGTTTTAGACTTCTAGCATTGAGTAGCATTACCTTCAGATTTTGCACAATCTTGGCTGGAAAGAGCTTTGCTTCCAGTTTGGCTATGTAAGTGCATCTCTCACAGGTTGTAGTGTTGGGTGGTAGGAGGAGAGGGTTGTCTGTGTACATGAGGCAATTGCTGCATTGCCTCAGTATACCCAGATTCACCAGGTGGACAGGAGAAATCACCGGAAGCTGACCCTTGGACATGCCTGGTTAGGTGCTTTATTTATTTATTTATTTTGTAAAGTACAACAGCAGTTTTCCCTTACCTTGGCAAGGTCCTTTGCAATTATAGGCTGTTTAGTGCCTACAATTAATTTCTCCTCATTAACAAGGAGAGTTGAGTGCACTGCCGACCCCTAGTATTAGTTGAACAGTTTCAGGATGTTAACATATGAGAATAAATCCCTTGGAGATAACTAAATGTATCAAATTCTACTCAATAGATTAGCTTAGAAGTGAAAAAAAAATAAGTTTCTTCAGATATATTGCAGAATTTTAAGACTACCAGTAAGTGTTTGGTTTAGAGGTAGAATGCCTGAAATGTGAAAATACAGATTTGTGTATGGCATGTGTTTTAAAGGGTCTACTTTGTTTAGTTGATTCTCATTTCACTGACATTCATTTCACCCCGACCACTTCATTGAAAACTCAAATTATTGAACTGCAGTTAGTATATATGGCACTGTGTAGAGTGCTATAAGGCAAGTAAAAGGTATATGCCCTTTTCCCCACTGCAGTGTAATCATAGAGTTAGTATATATACTTAGGGGGGTGGGGGTCATGGCCCCCAATATTGGGGTGTGTGGGGTGCATTGCCTCTAACTTAGTACATATTGTCTTCTGGAGAGAGTTGGTCATTAGTGTTGCAACTATGCATGTCTATTGTTTAAAATGTATTGTCGTGAAGTTTTTGGTAAGACACAATATAAAACAAACAAGGTTGAGGCTATGCCCCCTACACCCCCCAACTATATACACTAACTTCAAGAGCGCACTATAGTGGGGAAAAGGGCATATACATTTTACTTGTCTTACAGTACTCCACACAGTGCCATATCCACTAACTGCAGTTCAGTGAAATGAGTTTTCAGTAGTTTGTGATTTCAGTGATGTGGTCGGGGTGAAATGAAATTCAGTGAAATGAGATTCAATGAAACAAAGTATACCCATTTTAAAATACTCAAAAATAGACAAAAGTTTAATGTTCGATCATGTTATATATGCATAATATGAGAAAATGTGAGCTTTATAACATTTTTTAAAGCAGATTATCATATGATTAGTTACACTGGAAGAACTGGTCTAATTAAAACTTTTCTGTATATTAGACATCAGATTTAATTAAAATTGATTTCTTAGGCAAAACCATGGTCTGCTGTGGTCATTCTTCAAAATAAAGGAGTTGCTGACTCTGTTTTTTTTTTTTTGCCACTAGTTATTTGTTTGGAAGACCTATGTATTACGATTGACTTGTATACCTGGGCCACATGCATAACTTTTTGATGTATTGTGTGTGTGTGCATGTTTATGCATGTTGTAAAATCCAAAAAGATACAAAGCATACTTCTCAATCTGATAGTGCAATAAATGTGGACACAGCCGTAAACAATGAGGGGACAAAGGCCCAACATAGGGGCAATTTTTATATATAACGATTACAAACTTAAAAAGTTAATAAAATAACAGGTTTTGCATTAGCATGAATTTTTCTGAATGGTATGAAGTATGAAACTCACACCTGTCATTATTTTCTGACTTCAATTCTTAGTGACTTACTAGAAAACCAAAGATTTTATGAAGCCAAAATACAAGGCAAAAATCTGGACAGGTGAGAAGTATGCACTTGAGTTCGGTACACATGCAAAACTCACATTTATTTAACTTCCTCAGCTGAAATTCTAGCCCACTTGTGTTTTCAATATTGAAATAAAATGGTGCATTCTTAATGATGTCCATTCCACATAGTCATTCCAGGGTACAGACTGTCTCACAACAAGAAAGTACCAGCCAGTTTATAGGCCTATCTCGAGCCGTAGAAATGTCCAAAACTGTAGCCTCTCCCAGGCCCCTCCTTTCAGCTTCAAAACCAAATAATGGGTCTTCTCTTACTCCACTTCTTGGTCTTCTGATTGGAACATCAGTATTCCTTCACAGAGGAGCTAACTTCCTGAACTGAGTCCTCCAGGCTCCTCTTACAACAACCCTCTCCCTTCTCAGAACAAACTAGGAGGGGATGGATCCATAATGATGGACAGTCAGACCTCATCAACACATCTGGCAACTCACCAACAATAGTGGGGATACTATATCCTTCAACTGACAGACTATTCTTGTATGCCTACCTTAAATGAATTCTGTAGTATTTTCTGTATCTGGTAAAACTTAAGCATAATCCTTACCTTCTGAAACACTGTTGAACTGATGCCAAATTCAATGTATTTCAAGGTAACTTTCCATACTCTGCTCTGTTCCTTAAAAAAAAAAAAAACCTTCTCTTTTACTGGTTTACGTATTGTGCTTGCCACCCTTAATTTTAACCCATCTGTAAGTTATATAGATCACTTTTAAATGGATTTCCTTCTATCCCAAGTGTTTCCAGTAATGTGGACAACATCTGTACTAATTTCTTTACTAGCTCTCAAATGTTTTCCTTCATATGAAATGCTGTGCGCACCCTCTGCATTTTATCCTGCATGCTACTGTTTTCTGAGCACTTGCTGGCATGCTGAATGTCTGGATATCCTTTACTAACCTTACTACCTTTACTTTCATGTTCTTTAATGCCATTCCCAATTTGCTCCTGGATGATGTTAATTCATAACCTTCATCCCACCTTGATGTTGCCACCTTTCTCCTCTCTACTTATGATTTTGTCACAGTATATTTTGTTCAAAAACAGCTGTGTGATGAATGCCAACCTGCAGTCTTCTGCAGGAACTTATTTTACATGATACAAAGATGTTTTCCATGTAGTTGTAGTATATCTACCATTTACTATTCCATTATACATGGAAAATATTTACTTATAAAGAAAAACAAAATTGTCAGAAGGTGCAGATTACTGCTTCTAAGAAATACAGTATGCTATTCAGAAGTTTAAAGTTGAGTGGTAATATTTCTGCTAGTAGGAAAAACCTAATTGTGTTTTGTTTTGTCACAGAGTACTGGAAAATTCTGGCGTTTTTCTATTATCCTGTCATCTACTTTCCTTTACTTGGCTGTGCAGCTGTTAGGCATCGAATTGGTTATGTCCTCGGTGCCATTCTGTCATGGCTTCATTGTGGAGTGTTGATTTGGCAGAAAGTGGAGTGTCCTTATTCACCTAAGGTAAGGTACTGTTCCTGCACAGGAATTAAATGCACATTTTTCTGTACAAGTTTCTCCCAAACAAAAGCTGCAGCACTTGTGCTGTATCCTTTATTACCCACCGTATTTGTTCATTAACAGTTTAACCACCTCAGAGTAGTAGTTTTATAATTACAGAGAAGTTTTGCTTCAGTTCTAATTCTTATCACATGACATAAGTCCTTAAGTAGGTGGTTGTCTTAAAAGTGCATTTCTTTTTAGATAACAGACTGCAGGCAATAGGTTTGACCCTTGGACTATTGCAAGAAGAGAGCTTGGTAAAGAGCAATTCATACATAATTACAACAGACGAACCAGCCCAGAACATTTTGCTGGGCTAATGAATGTAATAAGTTACATGTTTTTGATTCCCAGCTTATCAGTGGGAGTAGAGTTCACTTGCAAGGACTGAAAAATACTACTAAATTTACTTAACTGCATGAAATCTGTTTAGAAATAACTGAATTCTTATTATAAAGACATTAATAGAGAACACAAGTTGGCTGTTACTTCCTTCACCAGCACACACTGTCCCTGGTTCGATCTTTATCTCGTTGCACGAATCCCCTAAAGTCTTCAGACTAACGACTGATTTTTATTTTCTTTTCTGATGCCTTGCTAATAAGCTTCTTGCAGTTTTGAATGTTCCACAGTCAGTATTGGTCTGTATATAACACCCGTTTGTTTACCATTGTGGTTAGTTTTGTTTTATTTGTGCTCTAAATCTGATTGCCTATATTGTCATGTACATTACAGTTCAGTATAATTCAAACAGTATAACCTTTCCTATGGTGGCCTTCAAATCTATTGCCTTATATTGTCAGTCTGTTTTTTCCATTTATTTACCTAGACTTTAATTGCTTGCCTTGTCTGTTACATTCACACTATACAGCTATATGCTTATGCTTTTGGATACCTTACATTTCTTGTGTGTTCAACTAGCTTTGAGCTGCCCTGCAGTGGCCTGTATATTTGCTTTCCTTGTGGATATCTGCTTATTATCTTCAAATTAATGTTTCATTATTTTTATAGTAAATAACTTTGTATTTTTTCCTCTGCATACGTAATTGATTTGTACTTTTCCTCTGGAAAACATCTGCATATCTGGCAACATGAAATTGTGGGATAGTCCTTTATTTTCTAGTGTGTGGTACAGATTTGATCCTGGACCTGGTTTCCCACTGTTGCCCCCATGTCACCCCATCTTTTATTGTCTCCCGTTGGTCTTATCCTACGCTACCAACGGGTACCTCTTTCCAGACTTGCACACACCTTCATCCTGTTAAAGCTGCCAGTCACCTTAGAATAGTATCTTCAGCCACCTGTCACACTTTCAGCACTCTTCTCTTCTTCCTTGTCCAGTATATGTCCTTGCTCTCTACTTCACTGTAATCTTTCACTTGGCCACCCATTTTTCTTCAGGTGTACTGTCTGTTCATCAACAATTTCATTAAAGCCTGTTTAACTGGGCCGAACAAGCCAGGTGGGATTATACTGATGAAAACGGTTTAGCCTAAACTTTGACAGTTTTGGAGTTAGCTATAATAATTAAAAGGATGCAGAGAGAGCAGTCCTGGGGTTAGTTATAATAATTGTAGGGGTGCAGACAGCATGTCAGGGCTTTACCCACTGTAAGTATTTGTAATCATCTTTGTCCATTTGGTCTATATCTTTTTACCAAAAAGCTTTCACTGAAATGGTCAGTGACTATGTACCACTTACTTAATCTTCCCTACACTCGTTTATCTTTGTTAATCAGTACTCTCCCTTCTCTTGAGCTTGTCACTTTATACGCATTGTTTTTACTAGACATTTCACCTTAATTTTGCCTTTCCATGTTTAACTTGTATATATGTTTATCACTGCTTTGTATTCATGTACCCATACCTTACTCTTCCAGACAGTACCTGCTCTTACCAGATATAGACTCTTTCTCTCTTTTTGTTCTTTCTTTCTCATTCTTTTTTGTCCTTCCTTATTTTCATTTATTTTGTCTTCTTCCTCGGTTCTTTTAACTTCCTTTCCACATTTTTGTCCTCCTTAATTTCTACTCTCACGTACTTCATTCTTTCACAAAAATGGCAGAAAGTGGCAGCGCTTCTTTGGAGGAACAGATAATAAGTTTTAGAAACTCTCTTTAGTTGAGAAATAAATGTTTACTTTTCACCAGATTGGTCACATACAGCATAATTTACCTGAAGCTTCATCAACAGTCATTTACTACAGTCCATAACACAATTCAAGTATTAGCAGAAAATAATCAATCAACAGCTGTACCACAAAGAAAACCAATTAAACATAATGCAAGGGCTGTAGTATGAACAAAGGAACAAAGTAGATATTCTGATAACAGATCCAGGGTGATGCAACATTCTTGGAGATTCCTAAAGCCACACTCTAGAATCAGAAGAGAACTTTAATAAAAGACTTGATGAAAGACAAACTGAATGTTCCTATAGAATAATATGCTTAACCTTGTACAGTGCAAACCTGATGCAACACTATCCAGGCACATTTGGGTCTACTTCCATTTCTTTCACAGTAAAGGGCATATTCTGAGGGAGTCTGAACAGCTAAAAATATAAAGTAGTAGAAAAGGTTTCACTTTCTTTCTTCAGAAAACACTGGAGTTTGTCATCCTTGTGTTGTGTGGTGAAGGAAAAAGTGTCCCCATGTGTGCAGCCCAGGTATTCCAACTGATTCTGTTGAAGACGAATGAATGACTGATTTTTCAGCTGATTATCCTATCAGCCTTACCATCATCTTGAAATTTTGGCTAAACCCGGTGGATTTGGGGGCAAAAAATGAGGATACAAGAAGACTGATTACTTAGTAGATATAACCCAGGATATCTTAACCAGCTGCCTGACCATCTGAATCACATGAGATAGTACATTTATGGCTGACATGCATATTGGCTAATTCAAGGATTAGCAGCGGTTGAAAATGAGGAGACCAAGATGGTTTACCTTTACAAAGCCGAGTCACGGTGGTGCAAATGCTCATATGAGCAACTCGTAACCACGAAAGTGAAAACAGCGACAGTTCGTAATGTTCAAAAATCAGCAAATTGAAAATCAGATTTGCTGATTGTCGAACACTAATTTCGAAAAAAAATGTAATGAGGTTTAAAGCAGGGGGCAAGCCCCTATGCGCCCCCATGTGGGGGGGGCAAGCCCCCACACCTCCCTACTTTAATATTCTAACTCTGAGATTGCACTACAGTGGGGAAAGGGGCCATTTCCCGATCCCCACTATAGAGCAATCTGCCCTAAAATGCCGAATGTGCAATGAGTGAGTGAATGTCAATGTGCATTTGCTCATTGCACATTCAATCCTTTTTCCGTTCAGCATTTGCAAACTTCACAAACTCACGTTTGGACAATTGCTGTTCGCCCTTGTGCAATACGCACACATGAAGCTAAACCGGCCAAGACAAATAATGGAATGTCTCATGACTGGCTGTAAATGAGCCAATAAAAGATCTCTGAATTTTGATCAAACACTGAAATGATCCCAAAGATTTATTTTTATTTTACATTTGTTAACCATCTATGTGGGCTAGTTTGAGGATCCTTTTCAGCCGGCACCTAGGGCAAAAATAGTAAGACAGAAAAATAATTAATCAAAAAATCATGCAAAAGACTACACATTGAAGCTGACAATGGAAATACAGATGCACAGGCCTTCAGAGTAGTCATATCTGTAAACATGTCAGTATATTTCAGTAGAGCATGTAATACTGGATTGTTAGCATTGTTCACTTAGCTAGGGTAGAGAGGCAAGGATTCAGCAGAGGTGTAACTCTGAATACTTGGAACTACTTCATTTTTTTCTAGCACAGTTGCATCATTGGAAGAATTACCGATTCAACCGTAAGAAAAGGTAGAGGATGTCGTAATGTAAGGAACAGTGCTAATTTGGCAAGGGATATACTGAGAGAGCTGTATATAAGTGCACCTATATAGATGATGCATGGTGGAGATGAGGGTTGCTCTCAGTATTTCAAGCCATGGTCTATTGTTGATAGTCTCCCCCCCATGTTATGCAGCAGATGCAGGTGGTATGTTGTATCATAATGGTTGATTTGCTAGAAGCTTAGTGTCTGACCACTAATGGGAGGAAGATGTTCAAAAAGGGATTATGCCTTGAAGGAAAAAATGTCATGGGTGGTCTTTTTTGCAAGTAAGGAAGTAATTAGAAGTTTTCTCTCCTCATCATCCCCCTCTATCTACATCTGTGCTTCTTCATACTTGTGTCTACATTTACATTTCCGTGTATCAGCAGCCATACTAGTAACAACTTGTGGCGAAAAATGGGTGTAGAAGGACTAGGAGATTTTGTTCAGGTTAAAAGGGGTACCCAGACCTTTGAGAATGGTGTATATTGTGACGCAATAAACAGCTTTCTAATGACTATATTAGGAGGAGAAGGCAGCAGTCTGACAGGAACTCTTTCATTCCAGTCTTTGCTTGAGGATTAGTAATAGCTAGAACCCACATGGGGTTGCCGTTATGACATTAATGTGGAACAGGCCCAGACATGGTGTCTTGTTATCATTGACTAGGCCTGTAATGTGTATATCTCATCGTTAGCACATTCTCACTTATTACTGTGGAGGCTGGATAAAGTCCCCAACTTAGTCATTGTAAATTTACTTTCATTACATCACTGATGCATGGACCATCTCTGAAATGTTATGCTAATTGATCAAAGTCTGTAGAACTGTTAATCAGTATCATTGCCTTTATTCCAGTGAATACCCAAGTTACAGTTTATTGGGCAACTTCCTACTTTGCCGTGGTCCCTTTCTCAGGGTGCAGCCTCTGTGTACAGCCAGAACCTCTTAAGTGGAGGCATCTTACCATGAGGAGGCCTATTATGCATACCCTGAGTACAGTTTGTTGAGGTGCAAACTAGTTTTTGCTGCTCTTCCATTTATCATTTGTTATAAAATGTTTTAAACCAATACTGATGCTCCGGATTTAAACAATGCTGTCCTATGTCTCTAAGGTAAATTATCAAGTATGCTATTTTGTTACATGTATAAATTGCACAAGAACAGATGTGTTGCTATGGCATTTAAGCTCCTGAGTCTGGCTCCAGTGCCCCCTTGCAGTTTGATAGTTTTGGTTCTAGTTATCATAGAAATAACCAAATGGGTGGGGAAGAGGATGCCTTTACTTATGCACAGTAGTCACTGCATTTCTGGAGGACTACTGATATTCAGCAAAATTTGATGCTGCCTCTATTTATTTGCACACAGTACAGAATTGTAAGTCATTTTATAGGAGAGAGATTTTAATATTAGTCCTGCAGTGAGTATGACAACCCATATGATATACAAGACTGATCATCAGTGGTATATGGCACAAATACTCTTCCAAGTAGGGCTGAGTGTTGAGGACATACTTGTTGGATTAGAGGTGTTCTGGTTTATATATAGGATACAGTTAAAGAGAATGAGTAGAAGTGGGAGGTGTGTACCTCTTAGGACTCTAGGTGAAGAAGGATAGAATGACCAAAGTATAGGCTTGACATGGGACTGTTGTCAAGCTTGTGGGAGAAACATGAGGCCCTTAGGTGATGGGCAGGCTATTAAATCAAATCATTTGGTAGTGGAGGATTTTGATTCTGTTTTATTGGTGACATGACATTTGGAAGTTGCTTACACTAGAAAAAGAGTAGAAGTTAATTAAGATAAGGTAACAGAAATACTTCTGCCAAGACAGCCAAATTTAAAGCTAGAGCTAAGAATTTATTTTGTTGCTGGGACTTCCCAAAAGTAGTGGCAGATCATAACCTTGGGGGGGGGGGGGGTTAGTTGCTGTATTATGTAAAGAGTCTTCCAAACAACTAAAGAAAGATTCATAGAAGTGGAAGAAAAAATATTTTGTCTGGTCAGTCAAGGTGCAACATGTTAAAGTTAAGATGGGGAATGTTTATGCACTCAACAAAGGAGATGCAATTTCTTTTCCCTAAATCCTTACAGGTACGGCATGGAAAATTTTGAGTTCAGTAATAGAATTTGACAGAATGAGATTTTAATGTAACCACTTGAACCAAGACCCGGAAGAGTCTTCCATCCAGTAGGGGTATAATTACAGAATGAGGGACTTTGAGAACTGCAGTACATGGGGGGGGGGGGGGGGGGTTTGACACGTTCTGTTGAAAGATTAAGTGGATGTTATGTATGAGATGCGGCTTAGTAGGTGTTGACAGTGGAGACAAGAGATAGATGTGTTTTAGGTAATATCCCATTGACCATGGGACTAACAATGATTAGTGAACAGACAGTTGGGTGGAAGGATGGAAATGAGAAACAGTATAAAGCAGCAAGAAAAACTGAAGTGCAAAGTAACTGTGATTATCGGACAGTGCAGACAACAGGGTTAGTGTGGGTGTACTGTGGTGAGACAGAACTAGCCTGCCTTGACAGTAAGTTGTTGGGTTTAGAGGAGGAAAATGCAGTTTCATAAAGTGTGAAAGAAAAAAATTAGATTTTTTGGAAATACAAAGTTATTGAAAGGGGAAATGTGTACAGAGTAATATGATGGTCAGGGAATTAAAGATATAAGCAGAAATGTACTTGGTTTCCCAGACCAGGTGAAAGGCTGAGAATAGAAAATGCACAGAATTCTTGTAGGTGCAATAGTTCATTGCTAAATATTTGGCCAAAACATTCAAGGACATTAAGGTGATCAGATGGCATTAGAGAGATCAACAAGGATCAACAAGAAAGATATATATATATATATATATATATATCAGGCAAAGGTTTAAATAGTTGTATAAAAAAACTGTATAGTGACGCCTCACATTGCCATGATGGTTAGCATGGGAAGAAGGCAGTAGAAGGTTATGCCTTGTAAGTGAAGACAAGGGTTTGTTACAATGAGTTTTGTGCATTGTTGAATAAATATAGCTGCAGATCACACTTCAGGAAACAAAAAAAATGAAAACCCAAAAGACTGGGAATTAAATCATCAAATGAAAAGTATATCAATCAAACTAAATTACTTATATTTTCAACCATATATCGCTGACACTGCCCAGATAAAACAGGACATGCTTTTACCGCAGCAGTATCCAAGTTACAGGACTTATGGTTCTATAACTGGATAAAACCATATTTTGCTTTGTTTACAATAGAAGGAAACTGTTTATAGGTACCTACACTACCTATGAAGGTCAGTAACTCCATATCCAAAGACAAAGGTGAGGCAAGTGCTTTTTGGTATTGTTAATGGTGTTAAATTAATATATGCACCTTCATGTTTCATATGACTAAAATCTATCAGTGCCTCCGTAATGCCCAGTGTTAAAACTTCTGCAGGAAGAAATGAAAAGATAATTCTCAGGCCTCACTGGTAAAAGGGTAGCAAGAGACAGATAGAAGCTGAGAGCTAGCAAATGTGGTTTGCTAGCCTCCTTTTCTGCTTAACTGAGCATGTGCTCAACAAAAATATTTTTTATTTTGACAATGTCTGCTATTTACAACTCAAGGGTACTGTGATGGGAGCGTTTTTTGCTCCCATTTACGCAGACCTATTTATGGGCTATGTTGAACATCATCTAATCTGACATGAGTCATAATTTATTTTGGGGGGAAATAGATATCTGATGTCATTATTTGGATGATTGTTGGCTAATATGGAAGCCAGATGAGCACTATTTAATTGAGTTTGTTGAATATGTCAACGAAAATAAATGGGGAATCCATTTTACATTGAATTATGGGGAATCCATTTTACATTGAATTATCATTGGGAAATTGTGACTTTCTTAGATGTAGAGGTTAAGGTACTAGAAGATGGTACATTAAGTAGCAATGTTTATAGGAAATATCCCCAGTATAACAATTTACTATATGCCTCCAGTTGCCACCCCCCACATGTCATTAAGAGCATTCCTAAGTCTCCGTTTTTGAGTCTGAAAAGAATATGTTCTACCACGGAAAGTTATAAGGTTCAAACAGGTCATATGGCCCGTAGATTTTATGATCGAGGCTGTAAGAAATTTGATGTTGATATAGCCATAAACAGGGTTCATGAAGTTAATAGACAACAAACTCTTGTATATAAAGATACAAATTCTAGATCTGACTCCATGTTTAGATTCATCATGAAATTTGGGGGCAATACCAGGCAATTACAAGAAATTATACATAAACATTGGGACATTTTATACATGGAGGAGATATTATCTCAGTTTTTGCCATCTAGATGTAGGTTTGGATATAGGAGAGGAAAGAATTTGGGGGGGGCTGGTTCAATCATTACAAAAAGGGTAAGATGGTACACAAAAGTTTGCAAACCACTTTATTAGGTGGTCCAGTAATGGGCAGATGTTCTTCGTCTCACATTGCTGCAGTCATAACCTGTGGGTAGTCCGCTGTCCTCGGTCGGCCCGAATACCAAAGTGTTAGGCTGGCGTCGGTCATGGTCGCTCAGAGCTGACGTCAGTACGCAGTAGTACTTAAGCACATGACCGACGCCATATCCTCAGTCTTTCTTGCCGCGTGGTCCGAAGCAGAAGCAGCGTTTGCAAGTGCCGTTCGGCATCCTGAAATTTTCGTTTTTCGAGTTTCAGACCGAAGACCAAGTTGGGCTAAGTACCCCGTTGGGGAATATTTTTGTCTTTTCTTGCCTCAGTTAATCCGGATGTCAGAAAAAGTTAATAATTGTATTTCTTGTGGGAAACAGATACCTCATAGGGACTATCACTCTCTCTGTATTCCTTGCTTGGGGCCTGAGCACGACGTAGTCGGGTGTCGCTTTTGCGCTAGATTTAATAAGCGCACCATTAAACGCAGATTAGACTGTGCTAGGCTTGTTTTCGGTAAGCGGTGTAACTACAACATGCCGTCTGATCCTCCGACGCCTGCTACCGCAAAAAAGCGAAAAGATAAATCGTTAAAGTCTAAACAGGATGAGTCGTCCGTTGCGGACGCCGGTTCTATGGAAACTACGGTTGAATCTGTGGATCCAGCCGAGGTCTCGGCTGAATCACAGGGGGAACCTTTAATTTTACAGGAATTGGCCTCTCAGGAGTTAGGTCAGGCCGAGGGGGGCTTCTCAAGTTTCTGTAGTTCCATCCTTACAAAAGGTTATTAGGCCTTCTACTTCTGTCACTAAAGGCCCTGCTAAAGCTAGACCTGGTCTTTCTGGTACAGGCATCAGCCCTAGTTCTTCGGGCTCTGTTCCTAAAAAACATATGTTGAAAATGGCAGAGGATTTGATTACTTTAATCAGGGGTTCTATGCCCCCTCCAGAAAAAAGGCCTAGGGTGGAGACAGATGTGGAGGGATTGGAGCATTCCTCAGATTACTCTGAGTCTTCAGCTGAGGACATTCAGGATTTTCCTCCCTATTCTGATTCGGATGCAGAGGATTCCTGTCCTTCTGCTTCTCCTCCAAAGGATTTTTCCTTTTCTGAAACCCTGCACTCCATGAGGGAGCATTTCAAGTGGGAAGGTCAGGATTTTTCAGATTCTCGTAAGAGGCTTAGGGAATTTTTGTTTTTGCCACAATATAGACCTTTGGCTATTCCCCCTGTTTTAGATGTTGTTCAGGATGTTTTTTCTGAAGCTTCCCTTAATCCTGATTCTTTACCCCCTGCCCCTGTCAAGCCAGACAGGTATTACAGAGTTCCAGAGGCTCATAAATATTTGTATAAGAGTCCTAGAGCTGACCCGGAAACTATTAGTCAAGGACCTAAGGGTGTCAGGGCTTCTGTAGTTAAGAATCCAGTACCTCTGGATAAAGATTCTAGAGCTTTGGATAGGTGGGGTAAAAAAGTGTATACCTCCTCCACTCTAGCTATGAGGGCTTTAAATTGCCAGTTTCATATGCTGAAATATCAGAACTTTCTGTTAGGTCAGTTGAAATCTAAGGTAGATGCTTTAGCTGAGGGTATAGAGTGTAAGGAATTGCAGGACTTAGTTCATGCCTCGGATCAGGTTGGTAAGCATTCCTTGCAGTGTGGCTTTGATGCTCTTCAGGCTTCTTCCAGGGTGGCTGCTACTGGTTCAGTTATTCGTAGGCATGCCTGGCTTAAGGATCAAAATTTGTCAGAGCATGTTAAAGCTCGAATTTTGGATGCTCCTCTTCAATCTGAAGTTCTTTTGGTTCTCCTGTGGAGTCAGTTTTGAAAAAATGGAAGACAAAGCTAAGTCCATGCAGACGGTTAAGGAATTTTTACAAGTGCAGCCCCCTAAGTTTAGCAGGAATTGGCCTGCAAAAGGATGGTCTTACCCTTCTTCCGAGTTTCAGTCTAAGGGCAGGTCTAGACGTGGTAGGGGCAGAGCTCACGCTCAGGGTTCTTTCAGACCTAGGACTTGGAGTTCTCCTGCACAATCTTCTGGTGAGGGCAGGGATCAGCCTTTTTGTAAACAGACCCAATGACCTGTATCTCCAGCTGCCAGACTCTTCCTGTCTGGCAGCTCCTCTAGGAGGAAAGTTGGCACTTTTCAAACAAAATTGGCTTTTGGTCACCCAGGACAAATGGGTGTTGGACATTATAAATCAAGGCTACAAGTTTTATTTTCACACCTTTCCTCCTTTCAAAGGCATGCCAGATGTACCTCCTCAGCAAAGGCTGGAGGCTCACAAACAGATTTCTTTGCTTTTGCAAACGGGGGCAATCCAGGTGGTACCTCCGTCAGAAGTAGGCCTAGGGTTTTATTCTCGCCTATTCCTAGTGCCAAAGAAAGGAAACACTTGGAGGCCAATTCTGGATTTGTCCATTCTCAATACTTACCTAGACATTCCAAGGTTCAAGATGTTAACTTTACAGCAACTTCTGCCTCTGCTAGGCAAAGATCACTGGATGGTAACTCTGGATCTCAAAGAGGCTTATCTTCACATTCCTATCAGGCCCAGCTGCAGGAGATTCCTGCGTTTTCGGGCTGGTACTTTTCATTATCAGTTCTCTGCATTGCCCTTTGGCTTATCTACTGTGCCCAGGGTGTTCACAAAGGTCCTGGCTCCTGTGATAGCCTTCTTAAGACTGAGAGGAATACAAATTTATCCTTATCTGGACGATTGCCTGATTCTTGCTCAAGACAAAGACAAGTTACTTCAACATCTACAGTATGTAATGGCAGTTTTAAGGTGCCTAGGGTATTCTGTGAACGAAACAAAGTCCAGTCTAGTACCCTCTCAGGACATGTGCTTTCTGGGTGTGAGACTGAATACAGCCTCTCGGATGGCTTTTTTGACCCCAGACAAACAAAGAAACCTTCACCTATACTTCCAGCAATTATCACTAATGTCCAGGCTGACTGCAAGGACAGTCCTTCAAGTCTTGGGGTTCATGGCATCTTGCATTCTGGTACTTCCCAATGCCAAACTGCATATGAGGAAGCTACAATGGTATCTCAAAAGTGTATGGACTCAACACTGCCACGATTTGGACACTGTCATTCAGATAATACCTTGCATCCAGAAGGAATTCTTGTGGTGGGCTCAGGAATGTCACCTAAACAAGGGACTCTCTGTGACCCGACCAGAGGCGAGTCAGATCTTAACGACGGATGCCTCAGACCTGGCTTGGGGAGCACACTTCAATGGGAAATGGATTCAAGACACGTGGCCTCCCAGCCTACAGCATTTGCATATCAACATGAAGGAGATGTTAGCAGTCCAATTTGCCCTGATGGCCTTCAAGGATCTACTTCAACCAGGACAGGTGTTGATTCAAACAGACAACACAACAGTCATGTGGTACATCAACAAGCAGGGGGGAACCCATTCTTACCCTCTTTGCAGACAAGCTATGATTTTGTGGGAGACTGCTCTGAGTTTGCACATCACTCTTCAAGCACGGTTTCTGCCAGGAGCACAGAACTCCTTAGCAGATGTATTGAGCAGACAAATTGTGGATCCCCACGAGTGGAAATTGGATCCTCACGTATTCCAACAGTTGACAGTGGCTTGGGGAACTCCAGACACTGATCTGTTCGCTTCTCCACTAAATTTCCAACTGCCAAAATTTTGCACAAAGATGTTTCACCCAAAAGCTTGGCAAGTGGATGCTCTATCTTTCAGTTGGAACAACCTTCATGTCTATGCTTTCCCTCCTCTGCCTCTCCTTCCCAAGGTACTCTTGAAAGTCAGACAGGACAAGCCTTGCATGATTCTAATAGCACCAGATTGGCCACGTCAGCACTGGTATCCTCTGCTGAGGAGTTTAGTACAGGAGCCTCCTTGGCCTTTGCCACCAATTCCACACCTGTTGTCTCAGGCAAGCAATCATTTTCTCAATGTCAGGGTACAGTCCCTGCATCTGACAGCCTGGCGTATTCTGTTTTAGACCCTGGGGGGTCTCAGCTTCCTCAACAAGTTTTGAATGTCATTTTGGAAGCCAGACGGCCTAGTACTAGAAAAGTTTATGCTGATAAATGGAGGAGATTTTTTCTTTGGAGCACAGCAAAGAGCTTTGATGTTTCAGTGCCTAATTTGAGTTTTACACTACAGTACCTTACTGAATTATTAGACAAGGGTTTGTCTTTCTCCTCCGTGAAAGTTCATGCTGCAACCATTTCTGCTCACTATGATTGTGACCCTCCTTTATTTTCTCACCCTTTGTTTAAACAATTTCTTAGAGGGGCAAAAAACATAAGACCCCCACGTAGAGCTCCTACTCCTTCCTGGGATCTCAATTTTGTGTTGGAAAAGCTTACTTTACCTCCTTTTGAACCAGCAGCTACGTCTGAGTTGAAGTTTTTGTCCTGGAAGACTGCTTTTTTGTTGGCCATTACGTCTGCTAGGAGGGTATCTGAATTACAGGCTCTCATGGCAGTTGAACCTTTCCTGATATTTCATAAGGATAGGGTGTCCTTGCGTACTAACCCTTCTTTTATGCCTAAAGTTATTTCTAATGTGGCCTTAAACCAGTCTATTCATTTGCCTACTTTTTATGCTGATCCCCAAAATAAAGGGAAAAAGTCTTGCATTCTTTGGATATTCACAGGCAGTTACGCTATTATTTGAGCAGAACTAAAGAATTCAGGCAGACTCAACAGTTATTTATTTCTTTTGCTTTGGGTTCACAGGGGAAGGCTGTTTCTAAGCAAACTATTTCTAAGTGGATTGGCCATTGTATTGCTTTTTGTTATTCTCATCATGGAAAGGATGTTCCTGCTGGGATCAGACCTCATTCCACTAGGGCTACCGCCACATCTACTGCCTTTTTAAGGGGGGTAGCTACTAAGGATATTTTGGAGGCAGCTACTTGGAGTTCAGTGCACACTTTTACTAAACATTACCATCTCCCTCTTTATTCTAAGTCTAGGGCTGGGTTTGCCACTGCAGTTTTACAGGGCATGTTGGCAGCTCCTAATGCTTTTTAGTTTGCCAGCCTCCCTTTACCTTTGCTTTGGGATTCTACCCACAGGTTATGACTGCAGCAGTGTGAGACTAAGAACATAGTACAGTTTTGTACCTACCATAAATGTAGATGTTCAAGGATCCACATTGCTGCAGTCCAATTTTCCCTCCCTCCTTCCCCTCTATAGTTTGGGGTTGCTGTGTTTCTTTTGGGATACTTATTATGTTATCTAGGTTGGTTGTTGGGTATTTCTATTTTGGCTATGGCCTTTCCTTTTTAGGCCTTCTGACATCTGGGGCAAGAAAGACTGAGGATATGGCGTCGGTCATGCGCTTAAGTACTACTGCGTACTGACGTCAGCTCTGAGCGACCATGACCGACGCCAGCCTAACACTTTGGTATTCGGGCCGACCGAGGACAGCGGACTACCCACAGGTTATGACTGCAGCAATGTGGATCCTCGAACATCTACATTTATGGTTGGTACAAAACTGTACTTTTTCCTTGTGGACACTGCAGATTTTGCAATATGGTTCTGAAACAAAGTTCATTCACGTCCTTTAATTGTCCAAAAGTTTTTGATATAAAAGTTTTTGGAAATTGCAGTAGTGATTGGGTGATTTATTTGGTTAATTGTACTTGCCCTGTTTTTTATGTTGGGCAAACCTCTCACCCATTCAAACTTAGAATATCAGAACATGAGTGACATAAAGTGTTATAGAAATACAAATGCCTTATATAAACATAAGGTTTTACATCCTTCTGCTAGGTTGAGATTTACAGTGATAGACAAAATATATAAACCAAACACTTCTTCAGAAAATTTACATTCCCTTTTGTATTATAAACAAAAAATGTGGATAATAACATCGGGTGGCCTTTTTTCTCCAGGACTTGATGAACAATTGTGATTGGATAATTGTTTGTGCATGGTTTAATTGCAAGGTGTGTGTGTGTGTGTGTGTGTGTGTGTGTGTGTGTGTGTGTGTGTGTGTGTGTGTGTGTGTGTGTGTGTGTGTGTGTGTGTGTCTGTCTGTCTGTCTGTCTGTGTGTCTGGTGTCTGTCTGGTGTCTGTCTGGTGTCTGTCTGGTGTCTGTCTGGTGTCTGTCTGGTGTCTGTCTGGTGTCTGTCTGGTGTCTGTCTGTGTCTGTGTGTGTGTGTAATATTGTATTTTCATACATGGGTAATCTTGCCCATAGATTTTTATATTAAAATTCTCTTTAAGTGGAATCTAGTACTGGCTTATGTTTTTTGATTCTAGCCTCCATGTGTACCAGAACTTGGTGTGAATATAAGATTAAGGATTTGATGATGGGTGAGAAAACTGTACTAGGGGTTAGGGGATTCAAAGATAGTGAGGAGACATACTCCTTACTGAATCAGATGAATTCAGCAAGGAAATGTAAAGACTAAAAGAGAAAAAAGGATGGTTTTAAAAAGTGAGATTTTATACAAAAATAATGTCTGGGACACATTTTCAGAGAGACACTATAGTGAGCTGTGTTAGTTGGAGGGTGCAGTACCCATGGGACTGCTACAGTTAGTTTGATGAGTGACAAGGCAAGTTTCAAGTCAGAACAAAACCTCTTGAATGAACAGACTGTCAATGATAAAGTTATTCTAGATTAATGGAAGGAAGATGAAGAATGAGAAGAACAAATGGAATAAGAGGCAAATCCCTTGGAGGAAATGGGGTAGAATTATGAAAAGCAGACTAGATTGATAACATCAGGCCTTAATTCCAAAGTGTGAGGGAGTGAAAAGACCTTACAAACTAGATTTCAATTAGATAGTCTGTTAACTCGGGTACCGTAAATGGGTAGGTGTGTAGTCCACAAGAAGGATCATGAACATGTGAATTACCATATGGTAAAACATTTAAGGGTCCCACACAAGTGGTAAATAATCACAAAAGGCCTTGGAAGGAATGTACGAAAACAGACTGCAAGAACTGAAGGTGTGGAAGCAAAGGTCTTGGAAATGTGCATGTTTGAGAATGCTCAGCCCACTTATAAAAGAATCCAAATTTATTTTCAGTAAGAATCCATTGACTCATGGATCTTTCATATGTGGGGGGGGGTATTTAAAATTGACTAACAGGAAATTCATTATAGTACTCTTCTTGATGGTTAGGAAGATAAGTGAATGGAAGTTCACAAAGCAGACATTGATGGGGGGAGCAAGCATTATAGAAAAAAACATGGGGTTGATTAGGACATTTTATAAAATTAGAAGCTAGAGTCCCAGTATCTTTTGTATTATCCTGAATGGCAGAAGGAGGCAATAGCTCTGCCATTTTATTATCCTGAATGGCAGAAGGAGGCAATAGCTCTGCCATTTTAAGTGCCTTAAGGTTGAGTGAGGATTTGTCTTCCATAAGAGTGAGATCGGATGAGTGTGTATTAATGGATTAACTTGTACAACAATAATAAGTAAAGAGGGTTAGTCCCTACCTTGATAACCTTTACCCCAGCTGTAGTGATTTTGGATGGTGGCTAGGTAGGTCTAGTCTTAGTTTGTATGATTACTTTTTTTTTTTTTTTTAACCAGGTGTCATTTTATCAGTGCCTTTCCCCTTAATTCTAACCAACTAAAGTTAAAAATAGACGATATAAAATTATTTCACGTAAGACCAGAGGCCATCTTCTGTCTAGTCTTGGATTTGTATATGTTGCCTGTCTTTGTAAGATGTACGCTGATGTTATAGTAATGGTTGGTTACATTTGTCTCAGAATGTAGCCATTTTCATTAATCGGGGTTAAATAAAAAAACAAATTGCTGCCATATTTTCATATCCTCATGCCCTCAGCTTCCTCTCTGATCAACCCTCATTCTCTGCTCTCACGAATAACTTATTAATAGAAAAATATTGAATAGTAAACTAAGACAACAAATAGACAATAATGTAAATATCAAAATCAGTAAATCCTTCCTTTTCTACACTTGGGTGTCAATTTCATAACATAAGAGCTGGATACATTAATGTGCAGTCTCACACTTGTAGCACTGCTATAAAAATCCTTACTTTGTCATTGTCACCTTAAAGGCTTGGCTGAAGCCTGGTGCCAACATCATTTTCCATCCTGTCAAATTGCACTAATATGTCGAGTTGTCAAGTCAGAGGCAGTGTCCATTTCAATTAACCAAATCAAAATAATTTGCATTCTTATCCCCCCTTTTTCATTTTTATCCAGCATTGATCCTATGTATACAATTAAGTGGTGAGTTGGTGGGTACCTTGAATTATCTATTGCCATTGCCTTTGTATCATACCCCCTTGCCATTCCATCTCCTAATAAAGTATCAACTTCCTGAAGAGTTCAACCCACCAAGTGATCAGTAATCTTACTCTGATTATTGGGGACTTTTATTTGATCCAAAGTACCTCTCTGCATTCCGCGATGTGCAAAACTCTTGGTGTATAACTTCACCCATCTTCTGAACTGTGTACTAATCAGTCCATAATACAAACTCTCCATTTCATCCTTCTATTTTCTGTTAGACTATTGTCCTTTTTCTGTACATTTTCCATGAAGTGCCTCAGACTGATTAATTTATTAAGTTCCTAAGTGTCAGTAAAAGTTGTAAATGTTCCCTAATGTTGGAACTATGCCTTATTGAAGGTCCACAGTACTTAATGAGATGGGTTTTAATGCTGCCTTTTGTCACAACTCTCTGTTGCCACTGAAGAATATATATTCTCCCGTACTGGATAAGTTAAAGATGATACTTTACTTTGGATTATTACTCTAATAATAGCCCTATGAATACTAGGGGCAAAACTCAGCCATATGCAAACCTCTACTTCCCTAATATACTAGTACATTTTTGCTGATGTGTGTAATGGCTCCACGTAGCAGATTAGGGCTGCCTGATGTCTTCCTTTCATTTTTTTTTTCAAAAAGAAAGCTAAACTTTATATGAATTAAAATCATTTTGAAACTTGTCAACAATCTAGTTGTTTGAGGGTATCACCAAAGTAATTACTTTTCTCTAGAGCCTAATCATAATTATATACCAGACTGTCTCCCAAGACTGATGTCCTGTACAGATATTTTGTCCCCCACATCCTTTCCTCTTGCTATCCCCATTTCATTGACCTCCATTTTTCAGCTACTCTTTCTCCAACATAAATCTGTCTCACCAAGTAATATTAAGGCAATCTTTAAACAGCTGCCCTCATTTAAGGAGCTTTGTTTCAATTCAATTCAATTCAACTTTGTCATATGTACAAGAGACAGCATCACAAAGTACAATGAAATTTATTCTGCAAATCCTCCAGCAACATATAAAAATGACAATTAACAAGAAGAAGTAAACTAAGACAACAAATAGACAATGTAAATACCAAAATCAGTAAATATATATACCTATGCAAAAAGAGTGCATTTGAGCAAGACAAGCTCATTCCTTTCAAATGTGAACCAACCTGTGATACTGGAGGGAGAAGGTAGTATGTTCATTTTATTTTCTAATAGCTTGAGGAATAAAACTATCTTTCAGCCTGGTTGATCTGGCTGCCATGCTCTTATAATGCCTCACTGATGGTAGCAGCATAAAAAGTTTGTGTTGTTGGTGGGTAGTGTCCATGATAATGTTTTGAGCCCTCCTAAAAGCTCTTTTGGTGTAGATGTCCTTCAGTGCAGGGATTGTTACCAGTGATTTTTTGTGCAGTTTTTATTACTCACAGCAGAGCCTTGCGATCCCATATTGCACTATTCTTGAGCCATACTATAACAGAATGAGAGATAATGCTGTCAGTTGTACATCTGTAGAAGTTGCTGAGGATGGAATTGGTTGTGCCAAACTTCCTCAGCCTTCTCAGAAAATACAGTCGCTGTTGGCTTTTCCATACCAGGTGTGTGATAGGAGTCCAGGTAAGGTCCTCAGATGTTAATGCCAAGGTATTTGAATGTAGCCACTTTTTGCACCTCAGACTCGCCAGTATATAATGGTAAGCGCTGTGCTCTGTTCCTCTGGGTATCGATGATCATCTCTTTCATTTTGGTAGTATCGAGAGAGATTACTCTTCCGATACCGCTTCACAAGGTTCTCCATTTCCCTCCTATATGCTGAGTCATCACCCCCCCCCCCCCGTAGATCAGACTAATGACTGTTGTTTCATCGACAAATTTGACAATACCGATGTCATGTTGAGAAACAACCTAAGTGAAGAGGGTGTACAACATTGGTCTCAACACACAGCCTTGGGAAATTCCTGTTTGTATTATTGTTTTAGAGATGTTATTCCCAGCCTGACTGACAGTGGTCTGCCTGTTAAAAAAAATCCCAAGACCAAATTGCAAATAGTTGGTGGCACACCCTGTATGGACAGCTTATTAATGAGCTTTGTTGGTTTCTCTGTATTGAAGGCCAAACTATAATCAATACAAAACAAATTTCAATGGGCTATGCCACCAGTTTCCAGAAACATGTAACACTTTTGATCTCTGTTCCCTTGTTCCACATCTTCATCATCTCTGTTACAAATGAGATTTTCCCACTTATCTAGGAAAATTTCCTCTGGAATTACTCTACCCAACAATGGATTCTGAGATTATGTTGCTGTAGACCTGTGCCTCCGCTGTCATGACTTTGAGCTTCCCAAATCCATTGCAGTCATCTTATTTACAGTGAGCAATATAGATTTAAGCCTGCTCTCCATAACAGTATTACAGTCCCATTTAATGTTTATCAAACTGGATGATGGCATTATCATAGTCTCCTTATGATGTCATTATCATAGTCCCCCATCTCCATATGTTGGCAGGACACTCAAAGTATGGTATTTAACCTCTGTCCTTGTGTTTAGGCTGTGATCTAGACAGTCATTCCCCATTTCATGACAGTTCTTTGCTGGCAGAAAGTGACAAGTCCTTTTAAATAGGTTCATAGGTAATTACTAGCGAACAACCCCAGGGGGACCTTTTTAAGCCTAGCCATGCTTCCTAAATGTATCTGACAAGTTCTGATACCCTAGGGTTATTTTAAACGGGTATTTGTAGGCTTGGGTATGAGTAATCAAGTAATGCAGACATAGGTGCCAAACAAGGGGTACATTTCCAACCCCCCCCATCCACTGCTCCAGGTTGCACTTAGTTGAGTTAGGGAAGAACTCTGCTTCACATGGGTGAGGAGCCTTTTCACAAGAAATGATGGTCTCTGAGATGCATACCTGTCAGTCCGACATGTCCTATTTATGGCGCATATAAGATTTAGGCCCCTGGATCAGATAATATTGGTGCTATTGCTTTAACAGATGAACAACAGGTCCTTGAGGGTGGGATGATAGGATGCTTTGTAAGCCAGGCACAGATCCACCTCTCAGGAGTCTGTAGGAGGCGGAGTATAGGGGTAAGGATTTAAGACAGTCTGCATAGGACATGTTTATGCCTATCTTTTTGTGAGGACCCTTTTTGGATGCTCCAGTTGTTGCATATGCCTGGTCATGTACATACCAAAGGGGGTCTTGTACTCAATGACTGGTCTGATGAGTGACGAATACAGCAGAACAATAACATCCTTGGGTTTGGATACCATACCCCTGCATACAAGTTTCAACACATAGAGCAATGTCCATACTACTGTATTCACACGACGGGCAAAAGCTAGGTTACTCTTTATATACAGTCCCAAATCACTGACCACTGAGTCTACTCTTAGGGGTACATTATCAATGTGGTAGTTTCCATGGGTGGCCATCTTCCCAAAGAATGCTATTGTGCATTTACTGGCATTGAATTTGTGTGTGCCTCTGGCAAAATTATTGCTCTGTGTTAGGCCTTCTCAGAAGGTAGTTGTCTTTGGGCAATACTTCAACTATGCCTACCTTGCAGTTGTCTGCAGACCTAGTCAGCCATTGACCATTTATGTTGGCCTTGATTTCAGAGAAGTGGTGGATGCAAAGGAGCAGCCCCAGCACTGAGCCCTAAGGAACCTCATTCTCTATCCTATATTTCAGCCAACTGGCTATCTAGCTGGTGACAAAAGGGCTTTAATTTCATGAGTCTGTCTACAATGCTTGAGTGGGGTATTGTGTCATTTGTTCTGGCCAGGTCAAAATAGACTGTATGCACCATTTTGCCCTCATCCATTGCTTTGTTGACCTTCTCAAAGAAGTAGGCATGACCTGCCCCTGACAAAACCTCCTTCCTCCTCTCCATCCTTACCTTTGCCTTTACCATTTGCCACCTGTCACATACCTCTTGATTGCTTCTGTGGATTCTCTCTTCACCACCCATTAGAGTACTCCATTTGAGTCTACATCCCTCTCTATGAAAAAGTACTTTCAGCCATCCATAGAGTAGTTGGTCCCTCCAATCTGTTCCATATATGCCTCTCTTAACTTTCCATTTCAGGATGCCCCCATCACATCGCTGCCATGATCTTGTATACCAGTATCATGTCTCTCATTCTCTTCTGAACTCAAATAGTGAGTTTTAACTCCTCCAGCCTTTGTTCATATCTCTTTGTCTACATTCCATAGCTCTTTATAGAGGCTTTAATCTGGATTATTTCCAGCCACTCAATGTCTATTTCATTATATGGTCTTCAGAACTGCACACAGTATGCAAGTTGTGGGCCCCGTTGCAACTTTTCTTCTGGAATCTAGCCACATGTAATACACCATGTGTGATCAATGCCCCAGTATCCTTTTCCTGCTCTGTTGTCATCAGTTATATGGCCCACCAGTTGTTGCGGCCTATATACACTACTTTGCATTTGTTTGCACTGAAGCTTAACTGTCACCTTTCTACCCACTTATGCAGATTTTCCAAGTCCTTCAGTAGTTCTTTCCCCCCATCATCCTCTGTTGCACCTCATCTATATGTTAGAAGCACAGCGGCTTGATCTTTTCTGTTCTCTCGAATATATTTAAGACACATTGGTAAGTACTAACCCCAGAACAGACTCATGCATATTCCTCAAGTCATTTTCTAAATTCTTGACACTGTCTCTGTCACCTCAACATTTTATGACCTACCATTCAGCAATGCAGCTATCCATTTCCTCAGTTTTGATCCTATTCCCAGCTCCTTCAGCTTCCCTATTAGCCTCATGTAAGGGGACAAAGTCAAAGCCTCGCTGAAGTCCAGGTAGATTATACCTACTGGTGCTTCCATGACAAGGTCACCTGTCATCTAGTCAAAAAACTGGACCAGTTCTGATGGACAGTTCCTTCTCCTCATGAGCCCATATTAATTGCTGTCCTGGAGATTCTTATCCTCTAGAAATGTTACCACTCTTTCCCTTAAAATCATCCCAGTCTTCCATCCCTCTGGTTCTTCTGCACTAGCCAGTGATCTACTGAAGATCTGTATTAAGAGTTCTGCCAACACATTAACCAGATTTCTAAGGACCCTGGGAGGTAGCACATCTGGTCCCGATGAGTTTATCCTTCTTCAGGGCAACCACTTCCCAGTTAAAGATGACTGTAAACTTGGTGCCTTACTAAACTCCCCAGAGGACACCAAATTCCTCCAACAGGGCCTTTCCTAAATCAACAGTTGGTGACAAAACCAGGGACTAAATTTGAATGCCAAGAAGTTTATGGCAGTATCCTTCAGCAAGCATGAAGTCCCTTGTAATTATCACATTGACAACACACCCCTAAAAATTGATCCAGTGCTTAGGGACTTGGGGACCTATATAAACAAAGAACTGCCATTCAATCACCATGTAACCACTACTGTAAGAAAGTGCTTTTTCATTACACAGCTGATTACTAAGAGTATTGCATCCAGGTTCAGGGATGTGATCATTCCACTCTATTCCCCCCTCGTCAGACTGATGATTGAGTATAATGCCCCCTTAGGTATGCACCTGTCCAAATATTTGATGCAACTCAAATGGCCAGAATACATTCTTACTAAGAAAATCATGAAAACTGCACAGACCATCTCAAAGCCTTGTCCCTCTTCTTGGTGTCATAAAAGTTATTGAGAGGTGATCTCTGCCTCGCATATAGAGTCTCAACAGATCTGTCTTGTCAGACCTACTGCATGTTTGCAAGTCCAATGGGTGCATAAACACTCTCTCAAAACATCTGAATCTCTTTTCAACATGAATAGAACATGTTGGGTGGATAAATAAGTACAGCAGAGAAAACATTTCTTTGGAATCATTTTCTTAAGAACTAGTTTTTTCTCAGGATATAGTCCTCCTAGTAAAGATATTTAGATCTCATTGCAAACTGTCATAGGACGTTCACTCCATGGGAGCGATCACACTATACATCCTGTGCCGTGCTGCTTTGTCCTTTTTGTAATGACATGTATTGGAATTTATTTCTTGTGGTACTGGAACAGCATTTCCTGATACAAGAACACAGATCTCTGCAACACTAAACCTACTGACCCTTTTGTGCACAACCATGACCGATCACTTCTGGGAGAAACTGGATCCCAAACAGTTTTATCTTCAAGAACAATCTAACAATTGTCTTGAATATGTACAACAGGCAGAGACAGAAACAACTTGGAAATCTTTTTTTATGTAGTGTTGTTCCAAAGCCATCCCATAGAACTCTTTTTGTTTTTTTTTCTTTCAAAATTTTGCCTGTTAAAGAAATTCCATTTATCTTGCAGGTACTTTGGTACTTTTCCGTTATTGGGCAACACTTGTTAAGAGCGCTTGAAATGTTACAATGCGCTTGCAATGATTTCACAGCTGATGCTTAAGTGGGTACTTTTTAACATGCAGCAGCCTGACTGACTTGTTTTAAGAAGAATCACAAGCCATTTGTGATTACATCTCGAAAATTCAGTTCATTGTCTCACCATCTTACTTCCTGACAGCTTTGGGTTACACAGAGAATCGCTTTGTAGAAGAGACATAACTCTCATGGACTTTTGGTTTTTAGCTTCTGAAAAGAGATTACTGCAAGTGGAAGAAGACAAGATGTCCTCCCACAGACGGTGAGATTAGGATCATGAAGGAGACACATCAGTTAGAAATGTCATTGGAGTATGCTGAGCTAAAGGAAATAGCAATGTACCTTATAAAGAAGTACTGGACTGAAAATTACTGAAATATCCTTAATATTCTGATCCAAGGGGCTTGCTGTGCATACTAACTTTGTTCTCTGCCATACTTGTCATACTGAGATGTAGTCAAATAACTGCTTGATTCACATAAGAAATCATATGTATTTGACAGTCATGCTGTGTTAACATCATGTAGGGGTGAACTGCTGTGCTTCTGTAACACACACACACGAGCTGATATTTCTGTGAAAGCAAACAAACACTGCAGCACATACATCTGTCTCTCTTTTGGTTTTCAAACATGTCGCATCAGGGCTGACAGCTGTGCGATCTTTGCGTTTGCATGCTTCTGCGTTACAACTGTTGCCCTGATAATGGAAAAGTACCACCTTGCAAAACTCTAACTTGAAGGCACATATTTAAAGTGCTCATTATTAAGTTCTATATATGTGTTGTATTTGTGGCTGTAAGTATAGCGGTGTCCATAAATCAGTTATAATGTTAAATCTATGATGTCAGTAATAATGGCTACTTTCTGTATCTTAATGATTTAGTTTTCTCCTGTCACAGATTTACACATACTACCAACTGCTTTCCAGCTTCCCTCAAATTGGCTGCCTGCTTACACTCAGTGTCGTCTATCCTACCTTGTTGATAAAGAACCTCAGAAAACCAGTGCCAGAAGAATTGCCAAAAACTGAGGTAAGGGATGAATCCTGGAGAACTCTGAATACATTTCTGACAACAACCATTAGTAGTACGCCATCTAATTAAGCATTTACGCATAATTAAAATGTTGTAATCTTAGCACTTTGCCATTAACATTGTGAGGATCTTAGAAGCTAGGCATGGGAATGGCAGTGGTTTGAAAAAAATCTCTTCCAGTATTTGGTAAACAATCACAGGAGCGGATTGTGTAGTCATTACTTAATAAACATATGCATGTCTCTATAGCAATGTGGGTAGTGATACAATATATATGTGCTGTCTAATTAAGATGTGAAATCTTTCTCCCCAGTAAAGTTGGACTGTGTTGGAAGGGTAACAGTTAAAAAGTTGATACAAGTAATATGCCTGAAAAATTAATAAAGGCCAGTGGTTTCAATCTTTAATTAAATTTGGCACATTTCAGTGCTGTTTAGATATTAATTCTTTTCTGTGTACCAAAATTACCAATTGATTAAAATAAATAAAAATGCAAAGATATATGGGAATTGGATATGAGGGCTGACTAACAGTAGGGGAATCTTTGTAGAGTAATCTATCACTGCAGCTCTGAGGACCCTTAATCTGTTCATAATGATAACTCATACAGTACATTAAAAAGGATACATAATGCAACTATCAGTGTATCTCTGTGTATTTCCATTTGATACAAAAAACTTATTGTTATTACATGGTGATATTCTCTTGGGCTCTCTTAATTAGTCAAGTGACTCAACAAATGATAGATGGATGCATAACTTGAAAAAGTGGGGTTTGGGAAATAAAATTAAACTGTGATTATTTGTCTGGGATATAGTGCACTGGAGATATAAGCATATGTCCATATATATTTTCATAACTAAAATTATATATTATTGAAGGCATCATATGAAATGCCATGGTGATTTCCAGAAAAATACACCATCTACATTTGAACTTTTACATGTTTTTTTACCATTGTGATGACACGCAATGGTTTTATATTTATTTTATATTTCCAAAATCAAATGGCTCACAAACTGATGTAGTATCAATTGAAAGCATAGATGATGATTGAGAAAACATGGATTTCCTGTAACTCATCCAGTCTGACAGATGCTGATTATTGCTTGTGTATCTCCAAAACAAACATTCAGAAGAAGAGATAGTTTTGTCATATGAATATTCATGCCTACGACAGTACTGCTAAGATATGTCTAGTTTGCACAGTTTCCAAGATGTGTAAAGTTTGTTAAAATGTACAGAATACATCATAAATTATTATCATTATAGTGTAGTACTCATAAAAATGCTTTGTCTGTTTTGACTCATTGTAAAGAATAGCTTTTGTTGTTGTTGTTGTATCTTTCGGCTTCTCCCGGTTAGGGGTCGCCACAGCAGAACTCCGGTCCGCTAATGATTGGCAGTAGATTTGTACATACCGACTTGCCAGACCTGACGCACAACCTTCAACGAAGGTACACCCATTCACGCACGTCTCCACACAGAAGATGCTTTAGCTGAGAATCAAACAGGACAACGTCTTACTCTAGAAGCATTTTCTGTTTGTACTTTTTAATGCAGTTACTGTTCACAAGATATTTAAATTCTTTTGGCTTCTGCTATTTTAACCTGACCTTTCCAAAAGAGCTAAAGAAAACGGTAATGACATCAGTGTACAGTGGGTGTAAATTTCCAAAGCAGCTGCATGTGAACAAGTTAAGGTAGATGGATAAGGTTCAGGGATCTATCTTCAACCTTAACCTGGTTAACAAAATTTACAATTTGCAGCTTATAGTTTCTTAATGGGCATTTTATATTGATGATGCAAAGATTTTGTATAATGTTTAAAGATAAAACACAAACAGCAACAGACATAGATTTCTATATAACGTCATCATTTTGGGTATGGCTATAGAACAAAACTGCTGTATGCAACATAAATTTGAAATGTACAACATGTGCCACCTGCCTGCAGTATATGATTTGAACAAGTCATTAATAAAATTATTTAAGGTGACATGATCGGTACATTTTTCAAAGAATGACAGTTTCATTTGCCATCTTGGTCACATAATTAAGTGGCCAAGCATACAAAGGTTCAGACCCACCATTGAGTAATCAGAATGCAGAGATAAAGTATAAGTGACTGACCATTTGGTGGCACTGTTGGTGATCCTCAGTTAATCCTGGTATTATATTTGATGTCAAGTGTAAATATATGTCTACTAAAGAAGTATGGAGCGCAATTCTCAACATATATCCTTTGGGGCTACATAAGTTAAAGAATTACTGCACAGGACAACTGACCTGGGGTTGGAATTATGTGGAGAGCTCCTACCATGAGGAGATACTGCAAATATTCTAGATCCCACATATTTAAACTTCTGTAGAGGCTGAGAAGATAGAAGTTACCTGAAGTTGAGATTATGTAAAGCTATGATGAAACCTAAAGGGTCAGGAATAGCCTATGAATGCTAACAACTGCAAGTGATTCGGATGGGTCATGTAATGTGATCATTAATGCAATATATATAGATTTCCTTCCTTTCCAGATGATTTTTTTATGTACTAGAATATGTATCCCTTCAGAGATGTTCCAGGAAGTACAGCAGCATTTCTAAACAAAAATCCCAGACACCTGAGCCCAATGGGGTTCCACATTAGTGCAGGTTTTAGCCCAATGAGGTTCCACATTAGTGCAAGTCTTAGCCCAATGGTGCAGTTCTGCATTGAGGTAGGTCTCCTCAATAGTTATCACAGAAGTCTTCTTGGCACTCCATATTTCACAAGCTTTTATCACTTACTAAAGTGGTTTGATATAATGGCTCTCTCCTTCTTCCCTTTTCCAGTACTCATAGTTTTATGCATGAGGGTTCAAGACATCTACCATGAAAGCTAGGAAAAATACCTGGAAAAAAGTCCTAGTCCTCACCAGGTGCAAGTTGCATGTAGATTAATCTGTTTTAAAGGAGAACCACACCCACAGACTTAAAACACATGCTTATGTCATCATGGTTTGGGGTTTCCTACATTTTAACACCATTCTGGGGCTATTTACAGGTTTTTAAACATTTTTATTCATAATTTCTGAGTTTGACCACATGGGGTCTTACATCTTGAAGTAATTCTGATTGTTTAGTCTACCTCTAGGTATCCCAAAATGCAGTGCTTGTCTGTAAAAAAATGCATCACGCAGGCCTCTTTCTTCCTAAAGCTCCTGCCACTGCATTGATTTTACATGCATACACTGCTGTCTTTCAGTCAGTCAATTTTAAGTAAGATTTCATTGCCGTTCAACGACTACTTCAAACACAAACAGTGCAAATGCCACAGAATACACATTCAAAGTGCTTTTTACTGCTGCTGCTTCTTAGAATGGCTAAACTGCAGTTTTCTGTGAAGCCTAAGTTGTACTGGTTTGACTCTCCCCTTTACACCTAACTTCCCTAGCTGTCAAAGTGCTAAGGGTAATTTGAGCTGTTACCTGCTGTGACTGACAGCTCACAGCAAGAAACTTGACTCATGTACTGTTTCATTGTTCTAGCCTTTACTTTCTGTAGGGGTAGAGGAAGGGCCAGGGTGCTATGACATCACAGCTTGGTTGAGTTTTTAGGATGGTCATGGTGATGTCAGTCTGGGGAGGGAATTGGCCAAAAACTACCTGTATTCAGTGGCCTTGATGACATCACTGAATTGGAGACTGCAGCAAAGTTTTCCAGGGTGGGATAAAAGTTTTTTGAAAACCACCACAGTACAATAAGGTACTGTTCTAGTGGAGAGAAACAGTTGATTTAAAATATTTTAAATGCTGTATTATTGTTTATTCATAGCAAGGATAGTAAATAGGACAGAAAAGTTGTGCATTAAATAATAGAATCCCGTTGTCCTTTAAAAACTGCAGTCTACAAATTCAGTACATCACAAACTACAGCAAAGAAAATTATAAAGTGCTTGACTTTATATTATAAATAAATATATACATATATATATATATATATATATGTATATATGTGTGTGTGTGTGTGTGTGTGTGTGTGTGTGTGTGTGTGTGTGTATGTATATATATATATATATATATATATATATATATATATATAAAGAGAGAGCGAGAGAAAAGTACCTTAGGTAGCTGAATAGTTGTTAAAAATGAGATAAGGATGGCAGAAAATCTGTTTGTGGTTTTATGAGAACCAAGGACAGCAAAGTGCAGAAAAGTAGGCACAAAACTCGGGAATAGTGATTATATGCTGGCATGCTGTTTATTTGGGTAGTGCTAACGGTTTTTGTGGTGTAAACAGTCCAGTAGTTAGAAATTTCACAGTACTCGTAAGGAAGTCACGTTCATGCCACATTGCTAGTAACTAGTTATTAGTCACAAGAAGGGGAATATTCCAGGTGATAAGCATCTGCTCTACTGCTTTTCATATTGTGGCATGGAAGAAGTAATATGCAACATGGAAGTGTCAGACATGAACAAAGGAACCTAACTAGCAGAGGTCCTACAAGCATTATCAAAATGTAATAATATTCAACCAAAACATTTCCCTGATTTCAGTGGAAAATCCACTTAACTAGCTGCTGTGTACATGGCTCAGAAGTATAAAGGCCCTGCCGGTGGCCCAGATGATCAGATTCAACTGGTGACCTGGCCAATGCAGGAAGCTACTGTAGAGGAATGTTAATGTAGCCTCTTCCACTCAAGGAGAAGGCAAATGGATGGCAAGGTTCTACATCAGGCTGCACATCAAGGAAAGGCTCCAGAATTGTAATTCATGTGCACGTTGTCTTAGGAGTACAAGCCCCATCAAGAACTGCTGCATTTCAGCACTGCAGATGCTTTGGAATATGTATACTGCATACTGTGGCGATGCTTTGGAATATGTATATTGCATACTGTGGCGATGCTTTGGAATATGTATACTGCATACTGTGGTGATGCTTTGGAATATGTATACTGCATACTGTGGTGATGCTTTGGAATATGTATACTGCATATTGTGGCTTGATTGTTAGCGTACAAAAATCCTTTTGATTGATGAGACTATCCTACTTTCCCTTCCCATGTTGCTAACTCCCTAGGGGTGGTCCTAGACTAGGAAACAAAACAGTCTTTGGGGAGAGAGAAGGGAGGAAGGTTTGCATGGCATGGGTGATGGGAAGAATGCTGCTGAGGTCCCAGAAAGTAAGATGAGTAATGTTCTATGTACTAGTTTTGTGGATAGCTGAGGCACTATCCACACTAGCATGGAATTCAGCTGGATCATAGTCCCAGTAAGATGTTGCAGTCTGAAAATGCATGTTGAACCCTCAGAAATGCATGTGTCCTGGTTCCGGTTTTTTGCACTATGACCAGCATTAAAAAACTGCAACAGAGAGTCTTTTCTCAGTTGTTTCTCTTGAACAGCACTGATGTGTTGTACAAGCATGAGAATATAAGCTTGATATGCACGCACAGTAAATGGCACCCTTATACAAAGACATTAGAAAAGAAAGGTAAACAATTTCTTTCTTAAATAATGTTATCGTATAATAGCAGTAACCCACAACTGAGTGTTGGCATGACAGGATTTACCCACACCCCCAGTCATGGGTTATTGCTGAATTATCCCCGGCAACACTGAGGTGAACAGTTTAAATAAGAATGCTTATGTTTGGGATAAATTTGCTAATGCATTAGTGCCGTGGTAGTACATATCTATCCAAACATAAGTATCTAGAAAAACCCTAAATAAAAAGATCACCATGGAGACACTCTGCTTCTAAAACAAACTTTGAAGCTTTGTTCCTGTACTGTGTAATAGTTTCCTGTTTGGTGATCTATGATTAACATGGCATGTTTTTAAGTACCCGATCTTCAGTGATCTAAACCTCTACAAAGCAAATGCTTCACGAACACTTGAATGAAAGAGTAGTACCTCCATCAACAAGACATACTGGAAGGAGAGTTATTAGTCAATGCTTCCTCCATCTCACTGGAAGGAGAGTTATTACTCAATGATTCCTCCATCTCGCTGGAAGGAGAGTTATTACTCAGTGCTTCCTCCATCTCTGAAATAATCTTCCACTACCCTTACTTCTTTTAAGACGAGCCTTGACAAGTACATGGTCACCATAATTTCATCCCAGGCCTGATCCAGCCTCCCTCCTGGATGCAGGAAGTGCTCTGTGAGGGGGGAGTACTGGCATGGTGATTGTGGACTTCTGTGCAGGTCTGAATATTTGAGTCATTTTCCAGACTGTATACTGGGACACTGAGGCTATATTCAGTAAGAGGCAGAATACCATTATCAGTTGTATTCCTAACGTTGGGCATAACCTAATGAAATTTCTTTCCCAAAGATTGACGTATGGATTGCTCTTTTTTTGTACTTCAGGAATTGTTCCTGGTGATGGAAGGACAGATTATAGTCCAATGATATCCATATACTCAGTTATTTAACATGCAGAAGGTTTTCTGTCCTAAAGCCGTATGAGCTATACACACAGCAGGTTGCAGGAACAGAAGTGAATAGAACTTGTATTGCCAAAAGCAATGTGCTGTTCTTTGCATGGTCAGGGATAACTGGTCTTGTTTGAAAAGACTTTTTGCATGCAGAAGGTCTTGCTGCAGTTCTTTAATAAATGGATCTGAGGCATTCTGTTTAATAAAGTAATGATTATATTACCCAGATTTATTAACAATCTAATGTTAGACAGACTATGCAAAAAGGTCATAGAGAGAGTAAATAACCACTGTACAAAGACAAGAGCCTAGGCTGGGCTCCAATTTAAGAGGTTGATTGGAATTGCAAATTTTTATTTACAAACTTCTGTTGTAAACTGTTGCAAGTGTTCTGGGAGCTGCCAGATGTTGTAGTGTTGCAGTTACCCATAAAGCCATGCTGATTTTAGCTAAGGATTCCACATTTAGCTAGGTGGATTGGGATACATTTCCAACACTTTAGCTTAGTTACCCTTAAAGACATGCTGATTTTAGCTAAGGATTCCGTATTTAGCTAGCTGTCTTGGAATACATTTTCAGCACTTTAACTAGGTTACCCTTAAAGCCATGCTGATTTTAGCCAAGGATTCCGTATTTAGCTCTCTGCCTTGGAATACATTTTCAGCACTTTAAATAGGGCTGGGAACATGAAGATGCCTCTAAACTTGAGAATGTAAAACATTTGGTGTTTTAGGGACTGGTTATACTGAGGTATGTTTTGCAAAGTGAAGAAAATGTGACTGTGCAATTATATATTTGTGTTAGGGGTTTGAATCTGCATACAATTCTTTGGATCATGGCCCAGATGATTTGTCAGATATACATAGTGCCGTTACATAAATAATAGGAGCTGTGTGGTCTGGATTAATGCCTAGAATCAGATATGAGATTCAGGTTGCATTTGACATTGCTATATTGCTGTTGTAGTCAGAATGGTAGATTTCAGCATCATATAGTATGCAATCAGGTAAAGGAGTTCTGTTTTGGGAGTAGAAATGATTTCAGTGCATTTACAGGCATCAAGTAGTTAACATACAATGTATACTCGCGTACTTGGCATACAATGTAGACAAAGTTTTCAGAGTCTTGTACAGAGCTTAGCGTTGCTATCTCAGAAATGATTAAATGATGAATTTACTCTACATTAAGGCAATATTGTGAAAGCATCTATATACTCACAGTGTTGGGCAAGCCAACATTGGGTCTGTCAGATGCCTAGCCATTTACTCCTTTAAGAAGACTTAAATGTTCTTGACGGCCTTTTTGACCTCCCAAGCTGATGAGGGCTATATGTTGATAACACTGGTGAAAATGTGTGTATACCCATCCAGTGTAAATTTATGGTTGGTACTTTTGCATGTATTGTGATTGAGGAAAGGAAGAAATATTTACTAAAGCACAAAAATATGTTGCCCCTGGAAAGCAGTCTCTCTGGCTATTTATTTCTAGACAGTTGTGCAGCTTTTACTTAGTTGTGCTTACTCTCTGTGGTTCTCAGCTAATGGCACTCTTTGCATTGGCTTACTTAAATTTGTAAGCTACAGACATGTATGATTATAGCTTTTAACAAAGCATGGCAATGTAAAATCACAATGCATGAGGTAACATCTATTTCTTGTTTCAGTAATAGAAACTAAAAGAAATTGGAGCTCAGTTGCACACTGACCAATGATGACATTACACCTGTTTTGTGACCCTCTCCAAAAAATGCTCATCCCGCCTTCATCTAAGCCAACCTAACACAGCTAGACCTTGTAAACATCTGCAAAATAACTCTTGCTTTCCTCTGTGCGATCATGAAATTCTAACTGATTATAAAAAGAAATGTAGCAGCTGGAACAGATGACTTACCACCTAGATTCTTGAAGTTGGTTACTCACCAGATTGTAATAGGAGTATGACATCTCCTTCCCCCTTAATTTAGGGCTCCATCACACATTTGTGGAAAATTGCTCCTATTAACCCTGTTCATATGGCAGGACAAAAAAGATCCAATCAGCAAATACTGGCCCATGTGTATATGAAGTCTGTCTTTATAAATGGTTGAAGTTTATGCACCTTTAGCTTATATGATGCTGTTACAGTAATAACCTACTAAATGAATCCCAGCATGGTTTTAGACTTAAACAAGAGGTAAAGATTGCACTGAGCCATATGTCTGCCCATGATCTGAGTGCCTGGAAGAGAAGCATTTGCTTCTTGGACTCCAGAGAGAGAGTTTGGCAGTGTGTGGCATGCCTCCAATTACTGGCTAAGCAGATATTTCTGAATAACTTACAAACAGGGTTGGCCATCTCTTTATCTTATAAAGGCTGAGGGGTCATCAGTGATGGCAGTTAATGCAATGATTAAAGCTCTGATCTGTTAACGAGCTGCTCCCTGAAGTCAAGGGTGCATAGTTTGATTCCTTCCACATCTGTTTGCCTACTATGTGTTTGAAAACTAAGTTGTGCTTCCAGGTCTAAACTGAATATGGACAATTTGCCCAGTGAATTTTCCCAGTTAACAAATCACTAATTTAAAACAAATAAATAAATACTGTGTTCTGTTTTTGGTCTTCTGCTATTCATATTGTAACTCTGTTCATTTACAATATCAGTGGGCAATAGAAGCATGAATCTGTGCACAAATGAAATCACTTTATTTACTGCCTCACTTAACACTTTATCTCACCTTTGTCAGCCCTTTGAACAACTGGGACTTGAAGGCAATCTAGGCAAGAATAAATAATATGGTTGTTAGTACCCCTCGTATGTCTTAACAGTTTGAACAAATGTTATTTTTGTCAAAGGGGGGTTATCTATTTAATAGACAAGGTACAGCAGTCGTTTTTTGGTCCAGAGCTAACTTTTTCCGCATGCATCTATAAATTGAGGGGCAGGGTTTCCCTCTCTGTTGTATTCCTGTTGCACAGTATGCTGTCATTTGACAGGTTAATGACAGGCTCACCTGATGCAGTATATTGAGGGAGTTTGGTGCCTGGGGTGATTATACACCGTTTGGACATTCTCCAGCCTGTCTTTGGCCTACTTTACCCGAGCTCTGCCCTAACCGACCATCAGCCCTGCCCCCAGCCTGGTGGCAGGCCAGTGCATATGCACCTTTATGTAATCCACACTTTAGCAGTAGTCTGAAATTGTCTTGAATGCATCCTTTCTAAAACTGGTTCAAGAAGTAGTCTTTGCACCTGAGTAATTCTTGCTTGCACTCAGTTTCCAGGGTAATCGGCATTTTTTATCTCAGTTTAATACTGACAGCATATTTTTGCCACAGTACATTATGCCTTCCTCTTGCTTAGCCTATTGTTTGGCTGACTCCACCCAAAACTAGGAATGAGTGCTTATTTTTGACATTTATTAGACCTGTATGAGCTAAGTATATGGATACACATGCGTAATATATTCAGATACAAATTTATAAATGCGCACACATGATTATATATGCATATGTGTCTGCATATGCATCTACTTATCTGTGCATTATAATATATACATAAAAATGTAATTATTGAAAATGGTTTTCCTGCGTAATGTAGATATTTCCTACTTTTGCTATAGTGATTTATACATTTTTTTTTAACTATATGAGTGTTACTTTACTGCAGCTCTTCTTCTGGTTAATATGCATACAAGCCTCACTATGAAATATTATTACATGTATTGATATGTTTCTCTTTAACTGCTACCACTGTAAGCATTTTCACTCCTATTTCTGACCCATCTTGAACCATGAGCGATTTTCTGTTTGTACTCTCCCAAATTCCACGGGTTACTACGTTACAATTCATATGGAAATGAATGAAAAGGTTCTGCTACACGAACTTAAATTAACTGAGAATTAATGAACCTCAATAAAACAACTGAGGACAGGTTAAAATGTGTTCCTTCAAATATGATAAATTTTAAGCAGTTTCTTAGTCACATTAGTTCATCTTGTATTGCACTGTGACAACTTATTTTCTACATAAATAAAATTGGATAGTTTACTGATATAAAATGTTGATTTCAAAGTAGCATAATCCCCTTTGAGAACATAATTCAAAACATCACTGTTTTATAGTGGTCATCTATCTGGTTTAATTTTTATGCAGCTTCCACTTGTAATCACGAATACTGTAGCTTAACTGTTTTACGAATCAGTTACTAGTCTACCTATGCTTGTTTGTGTAACTCTGTTTAACAAGATTTCTGATGTGGGAAGATGGCACTCGGTCAAGTAGTTAATATAACAGAAACTGTAGGAAGCCTAGTTTGTGCATTTTACTATGATATCTGCTCTTCCCGTAGAAGCTGTCGGGTCTGTATTACAAGATTGAACACCTAAACATCGAACTTGTAATATTGAAAGCAAAAAACAGTGAACGGTTAATTTAACGCAGGGAAAGATTTCCCTTGGCCTTTTGCCATAGTTTGCCATTTTGTCTACTGTAGAGCGATCTCTGAGTTGGTATATTTAGTTAGGGGGTCAGGGGTGAAGCCCCCCCCCCACTTAGTTTGGGTGTAAAGTTATTTTTTTATTTTTGTGACCAATCAACATGTTTCCCTGCGCTGTTCATTTTAAGGTTCGATATTACAAGTTCAATGTTTAGGTGTTTGATCACCTAAACATTTGATCTTGTAATATAGATGCAAAGCTGTCAGATACCTTACTGTCCTTTTGAGAAAATAAGTGGTTTTGTATGTTTCCAACCACTATGTTTGGACTGAGGCAACAACGAGGAAGAGGTATGTATTAATCCAAATGTGTGTTCCAGGGTGACTGCCACTACTGGATTGTGGGATATTAACATACAAGTATGTACTGGACATTGGAAAGGAAGGTGAATGGTGGAAGTACCTTGTGGGTCTTGCTGAAAGTATGAGGACCCCAGTTCCTGTAATTGGAAAAATAAGACTAAATAAGTGAAAGGAAGATACAGGAGGTCTGAGATTGCATTACCTCAAAACCTTCTCCCTTACCCTGAGGTTCAACAATCTCAGAGTTGGACTGTAAAAAAGTGTGTACCAAGGCTTAAGTGTATGAAGTGTTGGATTTACGCCACGCCTCTCAACCTCAAGAAATCTGGACAAAGTCTAAAATAATGGGGGGACAAACGCCCAAAAATTGGAAAAGATTTTAATTATTGCTGTTATAAACTTAGAAAATTGCTATAATAGCAGGATTTGTGTTAACATGCATTTTCTAAAAGTTATGAAGTCCAAAGCTCAAATGTATCTCATTATTTAGTGACTTCAAGCCACAATAATTTGCCAGAAAACCACAAATTTTATAAGGAACAGACCAAAAATCTGAGGCAAGATTCTGGACGTTCTGTGAAAATTGTAGACAAATGAATAGTCTGCTAAAGCTGCATATTGTGTCTGCTGCACAAGAGGAGGATATGGGTACCTGCTGTGATTTGAACCGGGTTGGCATGGGGAGATGGTCCAGTTAAACATCTGTGCTGGGGACAGATAGGTATAACAGCTGGTATCCATTTTCTAATGCTGTAGGGTGGCAGGAGTATGCTCATTTTTATTTATTACTTGTCTTGTCATGGAGATAGATGTACAGATGAGAGTTATTTCATAATAAACGGAGTGATATTGAGTAGACATTTTCACAAATTTCTTATAGTTTGGGGATAAGACTGAAAGGAAAGGTATGTGGTGATGCAACAACAATTATAGCACTTGCCCTAACTAGGTGTTATTCATACAACACTTAGAATGATATAGAAGTGCAGGGACTACAGCTTTAACTGGATGGGGTTATATTTTCCTAATTTAATCCATTTATTTGTTTATTTGACATATTTAACTCAATTTTACTTTCATCTCTATTTACATCTCCGATATAAAAAACAGTAAAAAGAAAAAACTCTTGAAATCATGAAATGACAAGCACAAATTGTTACATATATCTGCTTGGTATAACTATTAAATATTGCAACTATTTCTTTTGCTGTAGGTAGGCAAAAATTAAAATGTTCACATTCATATAGATTTTTATATATTTTTACTTATAATTTCTCAAAAGAATTGATGTTTGTTTAGCAAATATTATTGGCTAGCAAAAATCTACAGGAAAAAGTAAACTGTTCTTTAAAATACGTATTTTCTGCTGTTATCCAGTGACTGGATTTATATCTATATCTATCTCTAGGTGTATGTATGTGTACAGATGTGTGTGTGTGTGTGTGTGTGTGTGTGTGTGTGTGTGTGTGTGTGTGTGTGTGTGTGTGTGTGTGTGTGTGTGTGTATATGTATGCCCCCTTTGGTATGTGCCTAACCAGGTGAGGTTCCTCACTAAAAGAATACAGGGCATAACTAAAATGTCCTATGCAGACCGCCTCAAGGCCCTATCCCTGTATCCTGTCTCCTACAGGCTTTTGAGGGGAGATCTACACCTGCCACACACTGATGGACTTCCTACATATCCACAAAACAAACAGCACCAGAATTACCCGTTCTAAAGACTTAAACCTTGCCTGTGATATAAATAGAACCTGCTATAGAGATAGGAATGTATCCCAGAGATGATACTGTCTATGGAAAAGGCTTTCCATCCATGTGAAGCAGAGTTCCTCCCTAACCCAATTCATGTGCAACTTGGAAAATTGGATGGGAAACCGAAAATGCATCCCTGGTTTGGCACCTATGTCTCTAATGGACACAGGTAACCTGTAAATGGTTCATCTCCCTGGCCCATACTTTTACTTATCAAGGGTATCAGGACTTGTCAAGAGATTTGGGATGCATGGCTAGGGTTAAAAAGGTCCTTATGGTTGTTGGCCTAGTAAACACCTATGAACAAATGTACTAATATGAGTATGTATAAAAATGCATTAGGTGAAATGAAAATAAGTGTACATTTCAGTCAAGTTTAACACAGGGTATGTTATACAAGATATAAAGTAATGTGCAGTTTATTTAGCATTAATTAATTTACTAACAAATGCTTAAATAATTACATCTGTTAATTAATAATCCTTTGTGGCAAATAAGTCAGGAATTTGTGGAGTACTGGGGTCCTGCATAATACTTTATTTAGGAATGGATGAACAGATTGTATCTAAACAGAGTTAAGTGGAGAAGTTGTAGATTTGACAATAGCTGAGGGTGTTTATTGCAAACTAAACATTAGCTTGTAAAATGTTAATGCCATCCATAAAACAATGCATCAGTAGAAATTATAAAAAATGAATTTACATGCTTTGAGACTTTAGACGATGATGTCCCTTTCATCTCTAATGGCTGTAGTCTTCACTGTGCACTGGAGCATTTTTCTGCTGAGTGAAGTGGTTTGGATGAAAATCAGAACCTGCAAGTTGGAGGTCATTCAGTAAAGATGATTGTCCTTAGGTGGAGAAGTTCAGATTGGAGGTCATTCAGTAAAGATGATTGTCCTTAGGTGGAAAGGTTCAGGCATGTTGGAGTCCTTGGGTGTTGAATGTATGTGAAGCTGAAGAGAGTCAGGGGTAAGTTCAGTCATAATATAAAGCTGTCAATGTACAGGTCAGTCTATGTCCCCATCATGAGATGAGAGAGGATGAGATCACAAGTATAACAGGCAGAATCAGGTTCTGTAATATAGCGTACTTGGGCTTCTTTCCGTGTTATACTAGGGAAAAATAAATGAAGTATTTAATTCTGTTTTTTTTTTTCATTTTTCTAAGCAGATAATTTGGATTCCTTTAAATGAAATAAGAATTTTATGAATGAGAAATCCATTCTATAGCCTATTTCTTAGACTTAGATTTATTAAAAGCCATTCTCTGCCTGGTACTCCACTTCATGAGAGATTCATTCACTCCTGACTTGCAGGATGCAGTAAGTCAAGCTCACAGACCACTTTGTGTCAAAATAGTTTCTCATTGCAATGGACAGATCTTATCACTGAAGTATAAGTTATACTGTTGTGTGCTATTTAATGTCAAGGTTTAACTAAATGGTCATAAAACTTATTTTTATTTAGTTATTTAAACTCAAGAGAATTCATGTTTGTTACTGTGCTTTCAAGTTACAGGTCACTTATGAAGTTTTATTTTAATCTGAAGAGCTATTGCTTGAAAATTGCAATGTATTGCCAAGCCAAATGAAGAAGTACAGGCAATGTGGTGTGCATGTGTAGTGCATAGATCAAAGACAAACACAGGTGCACCATATTCATTTTAAACTGCCTTAACTCTGTATACTGATAAACCATTATTAGTTTAGTTCTGACCATGAAATACAATGAAATGAAATATCTCCTTTTGTTTAGCTTCAGGAAGATATGAATTGCCAAGAATATGTGAAGGAACTCTTCCGAAGGAGAAAACACAAAATGTAAGTGAATTATTTAAGTTATACACATTAATACAATGAAAGTAAACTTAGGAAAGGCTGCCTTGTTGTCTAAAATGTATCTTACTTGTACAATATTCTAACTGTTAATAGAAACCTGAGCAATGAATTCTGTTATTTTGTATTCTAGTTCATTGAATTTCAGTTTACTATGAGGCTCATTGGTTAGACTGCGGTGGTGATGCTGCGGTAGCATTGTCGCCTCACAGTAAGACGTTGTCCTGTTCGATTCTCAGCTAAAGCATCTTCTGTGTGGAGACATGCATGAATGGGCGTACCTTCATTGAAGGTTGTGTGTCAGGGCTGGCAACTCGGTACGTAAAAATCTACTGCCAATCATTAGCGGACCGGAGTTCCACTGTGGTGACCCCTAACCGGGAAAAGCCGAAAGATACAACATGAGGCTCATTGGTTGAAGTATTGCTGTCCTATACTTTGTCCAGTTTGTGTAGCATATGACAAGTTTAGCACTCGCCTATAGAAAATCAAATTTGATGTCACTTTTACCTATATAATTCAAAACGTCTTTATTTTTATAAGTATGCATCTGTTAGCATGATATGATACAATGGTGGACAGAATCTGGCTGTTATTACCCAAGTAAGTAATATAACAGTCTCCTACATGCCACTGTACTGTTGTGATGGACCACTAAATGCATGCATGTGCAATCCATGTTAATTGACATATGTCGTCTTTTTATCTGAGGGCATAACTTCTAATCATATTCTTCATTTTAAGTAGAATGTATATTAATTACTTTATTAGTTTCCTGACAACTGCTTTATCTCATGCTTAATAGAGTGCATTTAAATTCTGCAACAATATTTAACTAGAATAATTTATGATATGTTATATTTTGGGATTATAAAGTGGACAGATGGGAAATAATTTAAAAACATGACAAGTTATCATTTAACTTCAGGAGAAAAAGCGTGAACTGCATGCAAATAAAAAGTTTACCTTTCAGGCACAACTTCAAAAAGGCAACTTGATATGATTATATTTCTCACTGTTCAAGGGACATTCTAGTTGAAGATCGAGTGAAGGCTTGTTTAAACATAACGGTCTGAATTTCAAGGGGAATATTTATAGTAGTATAGCGCTGTTAAGTAAATTCATCATCAAAGTCAGTAATGATGAATTTGACGTGCATCTAGGCAGTGGAAACCTCTCAGTGGGTCATTTAGGGTAGAAACATAGATTATCTGGTAAGTGAAACTTCTTTAACATTTGATTCCGGTTAACTCCAAATATGATATCTACTACAGTCAAAAATGAGGAGCTCTAGTTGTTTGTGTTAAGTACTTTAGAACCAAGGTTTCAACTTACTGTTCCTCCTAGTAGCTAATAGTAGTTAATAGTAGTTAATAGTAGTTAATAAAAATGTGCACATCAAACACTGAGAAAATTAAATGGTGGGAATGTGCAGATCGTTTAGCACCAAACACTACCTGGTAGACTCATTAAATGACTATACAGTCTAAGCCTCTCCCCGGGATTCATGCCAGACGACTAGAAAATTGCTGCAGTTAATCCCACTCCACAAGAGGACCCCAGTACTGACACAGGAACGATATAGACCTGCGAGCTTCACCAGCATTAGCTGTACGGCAATGGAACATGTAGTTAAGATACTTAATAAGAAGGACGTATGGGAGATGGATCTGTTCACACAGCCTGCCTGAACCTGGCCAAGGTCTTTGATAGCACTCCATATTCTGGCATTATTGACAAGCCAATCAAACTAAATGTAAGCCCCTATGTTACCCACTTGATAAAAAAATGATTAATGGACAGAACCCAGTATATTAGTATAGGAGGCACACACTCATCAGTAGCAGTAGTGACCAGCAGTGCCCCCCCTCCCCGGGATTGGTAATGGGACCACTTATCTTTGTTATTTACTTTTATAATATAAAGTCTGGCATGAAGGGCCTGTGGCTGATAAAGTTAGAGGATGACTGTAACCCAGTGCTGTTATTAATGCCTCATCTGACATCCGTGTCCTTCAGGACGGACTAACACATGATAACAAGTAGTGCCTGGATCATGGCCTTTAACTAAATGCTAAGAAGTGCAGCATTGTGTCTTTGGCAAAACTGGGCATCCTTTCACCTACCCAAAATAAAAAAACACATCCAAAGCAAAACTAAAACCGACAGTGTAAGAGACTGCACTAAATGCAACACCAGTTTAAATCCTGGATATTTATTAAACACAGACTGAGTTTGTGTTCAGTAACGATCCCTGATTTAAGCTGGTGTTGCGATTAGTGCCATCTCTTACATTGTTCATCCTCGCACCTACCACATAGGTGACACCCCCATAAAAACTGACTCTTGTCATTAGGGGCTTGGGCGATCAGGGGCAAGTGCCCCTCCCCACAAGTGCACACTTTAAACACGTTGCATGAATGTGCCTTTACTCAATTCTTTACGTGTGTGTGTCTGTGTGTGTGTGTGTGTGTGTATGTCTGTAAGTGTGTGTGTCTGTATGTGTGTCTATATATATATATAAAATGTGTGTATATATAATATATGTATAAGTTTGTGTATATGTGTGTGTGTGTGTGTGTGTATATATATATATATATATATATATATGTGTATATATATATATATATATATATATATCTATATATATATATATATATATATCTATATGTATGTATATATGTATATATGTATATATATATATATATATATATATATGTGTTTGTGTGTATATGTGTGTGTGTGTGTGTATACACACACACACACACACATATATATGCATATATAAGGGAAGATTCTGCAAGCATTTTCATCATACTAGCTAGCTGACAGTTCACATTTCACTGCTATATACCACCAAGAGATCTTTGGATGCACTGCAACTACCAAGTTTGGTTGTGAATTATTTATGGTTTACAAGTATTTACAAGTCAACACTTTCTTCCAGTCAAACTCCTGATCTCAACTGGTCTGTGAAGCCACTCAACTATAGAGCTTTGGTGTTTCAGACACTTTTTAACTTTTCCATTTATTATCCCCATAAGTATACTTGCCTTAAAAGAAAAGCATTTCCATGGGACCAATAACATTCCAGGCTGCATCTGACATGAACTCAGGCAGGAACTTGCAGCACCATTAGGCACCCTATTCAACCAAAGTCTGAATACTGGCTTTGTCCCAGCTGACTGGAGGACAGCCACTGTCAACCCTTTGCAGAAAGGTGGAGCGTCCACTGATCCTGGAATTTATAGACCCATCAGCCTAACTAGCCTGATCTGCAAGGCCATGGAATGGATTATCAACGACATTGTCAACCTCCAAACACTCAGTCCCACACAGTTTGGCTTTGTCAAGGGGAGGTCATGTCTGTTAAATTTGGTCTACTTCTTTGAGACAGTCACCAAAGCCATGGACAGGAGGAAGATGGTGCACACCACGTACCTTGGCCTGGCCAAAGGCTTCGACACTATCCCCCACTCGGGCATAATAGATAAATTCTCTCAACTAGGCATCAATCCATATGTTACCAGATGGGTAGCAAACTGGCTCACTGACAGAACCCACCTAGTCAAAATAGGGGAAGCCACCTCAAGCAGTAGACCTGTAACAAGCAGCATAACCCAGGGTTCACAGCGTAACCCAGGGTTCAGTCTTAGGGCCTCTGTTATTTGGGATATACTTTTCTGAGGTGCAGGCCAAAACCAGTGGCCTATAGCTGACCAAGTTTGCAGATGACTGCAAGCTGGGTGCTGTCATAGATTTCCCCTAGTGATGTATATATCTTTCAAGAGGGCCTCACTCAGACAAATGACTGGTGCCAGAGACATGGCCTGAAGCTGAACACCAAAAAATGCCTCCATTATTCCTTGTTGGGGAGAGTGACATCCTCACAAATTATCACATTAAAAACAACATCCTAAGCATGCAATCAGTCATGAGGGATTTGGTTACCCAGGTTGATAGGAACCTGACCTTTGACCACCATGTTGCTTCTGTTGTACGAACAGCCTTCTACATGGCCCACCTCATAAATAAGGGTATCTCATCCAGGGACAAGGTCATAACATCCCTGTATTCTTGCCTTCAGTGCCCCTTTCGGCATGTACCTCACAAAGCACATGCACCAGCTGGAGAGATAACAGAGGTTCCTCACCAGAAGAATCAAGGGCCTCAAACATCTACCCTACAAAGATAGGCTAAAAGCCCTTTCCCTCTGCTCCTTTTCATACAAACTCCTCAGAAGTGACCTCTGTCTGGCATACAAGGCAATCACGGACCCCTCCTTGATGAGACTGCTGCATATCCGGAAGTCAACCTCCACTTGAGTAACCCACACGTGTGGTCTCAACCTGGTCTGTGACATCAACATGACTTGTTGGCAGGACAGATTTGTGTCCCAGAGACTTCCCCATCTATGGAATAGACTCCCTCTCCATGTCAAGCAGAGTACCTCTTTACCCCTTTTTAAGCGCAACATGGATAACTGGATGTGAAACAGAAAATACACCCTTGGGATTCCACCCGAGTCCCTGCTGGACAGAGTCATGGAGTGCTGAACATGGGCTAAACTCTTGGCTAGGCTTATAAGGCCCTCAGGACCAATAGCCTAGTAACCTCCTATGATCCTGTGATAACAGAGATGTGTATCCTCGTTTCTAAATTACTGTGACCATGTTTTTGAAATGCTACACCAATAGATCAAAATGTAAGCTATATTTATAGTTGCATGTGTGATTATAAGATTAGTATAAAAAATGTTCTTAAAATAATATAAGAAAAGAGGATAACGGTACTGTGTTGTCTCTTGCTGTGTATATGTCTGCCAGTTTTATTTCTGGATTACAGCACTGTTAAATACATTGTTGGTGTTCCTTATATTTTAATATTTTTGAGGTTTCTCCCAGCTTTGATAAAGCACTGCACATCTCTGCAGCCTACCATACCACTGTTTCTAAATGTGATATGTAATGCTGAGCCCCTTCAGATTATCAAAGTTTCAAAACTTCAAAATGCATATGGCCAAGACCATATGCTTAAGTTTTGAAACTTCAAACATTTTGAATGGAGATCGCCGTACAGCACGGAACAGGAGATTTACCATTTTCCTCGCTTTAGTGCGATCTCGGAGTTGGTATATTTAATTAGCATTGGGTGTGGGGGGCACAGGGATGCTTGCCCCCCTGCAAAAAAATGTAAAAAACATTTTTTTTGTTTTAGTTTTTTATTTTAATTTCAAAGTTTCAAAACTGTGAGCATATGGTCTCACCCTTATGCACTTCAAAGATTTGAAACTTTGATAATTCAAAGTGGACCCGTAAATACTATCCTGTACAACAGGGCTGTAAATCTTATGCTAAATTGTGTGTAATGCCAGTGTTTTACCACAGTGGCTCCTCCATTTCTTAGTAGAGATGACCTTGCGCTATAGGTGGCAGCTAAGGTGAGTAAGCTATAGTTGAGCCAATAGTGAGGGTGGATGTGTATGGGCTTCTCTCTTCATATCCAGCATAACATTACCAGTGGTTTGCATTACATTTTTTTACTTATTAAGCCCTGAATTATTTTTAAATAGCTGCTAGTTAGAGCAGGACTATAATTTGTTGTTAATTGCTACCAGTATCCATGTTTTTTTGTATGTGCATCTTGGTTTTGACTGCATTCCAATAATGCAATCTTGCTGGTAATTTGTTTTCCATTTTTTTTTTTTTTAACATTAATACAATATTGCCAACCACTTTGTTTTCCCTTATTTCTGTTAATCATTTTTGGCAGTGGAAAGGTATATGAAGAGAGAGCAATTTTGCTTTCTGCAACAGTAAATAGTTATATATTCTTATGTAGTGGATAGAGGGATGCCTTGGTATGGGCAGTCTGACAGCAGTATTGCTTTCAATTACTTACATACTGACTTAAAGTCTCAATATTTTCAGGCTTTGTGGAAATCATTGTTGACCTGCTATGTCATTGTCATGTGGTATGCATATTAAAATATTTCATTTCAAAGCTCTCCATCTGCATGGGTAAAGGTGTTGAGATCCCCCCTCTCCATCTGCATGGGTAAAGGTGTTGAGATCCCCCTTTCCATCTGCATGGGTAAAGGTGTTGAGAATCCCCCCTCTCCATCTGCATGGGTAAAGGTGTTGAGATCCCCCCAACAGAATAGTTTAAAATGTTGATGATGTCATTTCAATGTCTTTCTTTGTCACAGTTCCACTTCAGTAATGATGCGTTACATCTTTATTTTTAATTCAGTAGTATAGTTTTAAATGGTGATCTTTACAGTAATTCTGCTACTTTGAGTTGCTTTATGTCAACATTTTACTCCTGCAGCACCATGTTGTTAACAATGCACATCAAATCCATTTTTTTCTAGTGCAGTAATGGACTCCGCAGCAAGACTGTAATTGTACACCTGTATGTACACAGGTTGATACTAAATTATACAGAAAGCATTGAGTAACATGCCCACATCCTGACTGATAAAGCTTTTTGCTTGTTCCTGCAGTTTGAGTATCATATCTCAAGGATGGTGGCCTGAGCATTTACAAGTAAGGGGTCCAGTACAATGGACATAAAATGTATGTGTACAGTGATGCAATCAGAATGAGACTGGAATTCCGTGAGATACTGACGGTAGTATGTAAAAGTTGTAGAAAGTATGCCATACTTATATTTGCTTAATAATGCATTTAGGGGCTTGGTGGCAGGACTTTCAATGGGTACTAAAGATGATCCAGAATGAAGGCAGGTATCCTGAGCTGTGCAACTTTGTTAGTATTTGCATATTAACAGCAATGTCTTAATTATGTTATCTTTGGTATCAGGAAGCAATGGCATTTGCAAACTCATATGATTTCACACACACACACACACACACACACACACGCTCGCGCACACGCGCACACACACACACATTGAAGCCACCACTGTGTAATGTACATCGGTTGAGTAACTGAAAATGTTGTAGAAAGTTCTAGAACTATGAAGTTGTTATATTCCCATTAATACAGAAATGAGCTGTGGTTGTGATAGGGGAGATTACACAAGTAGTGGGAGTTAGACAAAATGCGACAGCACATTTTGTGTAACAGAAACACATCCAGAAACACAACTGTGCAATTTATTAATATTCTTACATTAAGACTAATATCTTATGAATGGTAGATCAGGTATTACTAGACAAGGTATGTACAAACCGACTTCATTTAGTATGCATGCACAGTGAAACCATTACTACTAGATGTACAGCGCTGCTGTACTAAGTAAAAACATTACTACTAGATGTACAGTGATGCTGTACTAAGTAAAAACATTACTACTAGATGTACAGCGCTGCTGTACTAAGTAAAAACATTACTACTAGATGTACAGTGATGCTGTACTAAGTAAAAACATTACTACTAGATGTACAGTGCTGCTGTACTAAGTAAAAACATTACTACTAGATGTACAGTGCTGCTGTACTAAGTAAAAACATTACTACTAGATGTGCAGTGATGCTGTACTAAGTAAAAACATTACTACTAGATGTACAGCGCTGCTGTACTAAGTAAAAACATTACTACTAGATGTACAGTGATGCTGTACTAAGTAAAAACATTACTACTAGATGTACAGTGCTGCTGTACTAAGTAAAAACATTACTACTAGATGTACAGTGATGCTGTACTAAGTAAAAACATTACTACTAGATGTACAGCGCTGCTGTACTAAGTAAAAACATTACTACTAGATGTACAGTGCTGCTGTACTAAGTAAAAACATTACTACTAGATGTACAGTGCTGCTGTACTAAGTAAAACATTACTACTAGATGTACAGTGCTGCTGTACTAAGTAAAACATTACTACTAGATGTACAGTGATGCTGTACTAAGTAAAAACATTACTACTAGATGTACAGTGATGCTGTACTAAGTAAAAACATTACTACTAGATGTGCAGTGATGCTGTACTAAGTAAAAACATTACTACTAGATGTACAGCGCTGCTGTACTAAGTAAAAACATTACTACTAGATGTACAGTGCTGCTGTACTAAGTAAAAACATTACTACTAGATATACAGTGATGCTGTACTAAGTAAAAACATTACTACTAGATGTACAGTGATGCTGTACTAAGTAAAAACATTACTACTAGATGTACAGTGATGCTGTACTAAGTAAAAACATTACTACTAGATGTACAGCGCTGCTGTACTAAGTAAAAACATTACTACTAGATATACAGTGATGCTGTACTAAGTAAAAACATTACTACTAGATGTACAGTGATGCTGTACTAAGTAAAAACATTACTACTAGATGTACAGTGATGCTGTACTAAGTAAAAACATTACTACTAGATGTACAGCGCTGCTGTACTAAGTAAAAACATTACTACTAGATGTGCAGTGATGCTGTACTAAGTAAAAACATTACTACTAGATGTACAGCGCTGCTGTACTAAGTAAAAACATTACTACTAGATGTACAGTGATGCTGTACTAAGTAAAAACATTACTACTAGATGTACAGTGATGCTGTACTAAGTAAAAACATTACTACTAGATGTACAGTGATGCTGTACTAAGTAAAAACATTACTACTAGATGTACAGTGATGCTGTACTAAGTAAAAACATTACTACTAGATGTGCAGTGATGCTGTACTAAGTAAAAACATTACTACTAGATGTACAGCGCTGCTGTACTAAGTAAAAACATTACTACTAGATGTACAGTGCTGCTGTACTAAGTAAAAACATTACTACTAGATGTACAGTGATGCTGTACTAAGTAAAAACATTACTACTAGATGTACAGTGATGCTGTACTAAGTAAAAACATTACTACTAGATGTACAGTGCTGCTGTACTAAGTAAAAACATTACTACTAGATGTGCAGTGATGCTGTACTAAGTAAAAACATTACTACTAGATGTACAGCGCTGCTGTACTAAGTAAAAACATTACTACTAGATGTACAGTGCTGCTGTACTAAGTAAAAACATTACTACTAGATGTACAGTGATGCTGTACTAAGTAAAAACATTACTACTAGATGTACAGTGATGCTGTACTAAGTAAAAACATTACTACTAGATGTACAGTGATGCTGTACTCAGGAGTGTTTGCAAACAGCTATGGAGAATGAACATATTTTCCACAAAAACATACATTTTGCAAAAACTGAGTATGATAGCATTTTAATACGATTACATAAAACTGAGGTTGTTTATGAAAACTGATATTAAAATGTGAGGGGTAATTTAATGGCATGCAGAGATATAAATGTTTGGGTAAAGCAGTTATGGATACTAACAGTATTTTCAGAACTGCCTTACAGTTGAACAAATGTTGCCATCTTATACACAGCATTAAGACGCACATTTTTTCACTCAGTTGCCATCTGACATGCATGGATTTGTAGATTAAAATTACTGAGTTAAATTATTGTGAAAATCTGATATTTATGATTTGCAAATTTTGCATTGATTGTGCAATATTACAGAGCATGATAGTTGCATGTTATGTATCACTTGAAAGCTCTTGAGCAGATAAGATTGTGATATATTTGCTCTATCTTGCACACTTACGGAAGTATAACCATTTCCCCTGCAATACCACTTATAAATTCTGGCATGTAAAACATTATTTTCTTCATAAAATTTGTAATAAAAAATTTTACTGTAACCAGAGAGGTTTTTGATACTAACACCAGTGCATAGCCCACCTAGTGAAAACAACTTTTGTATTTTATATTTATTTTTGTATCCCCCACTGTTGATGAGAAATACAATTCATATGATTCATGTTCTTAATACAGGACCGGGGTGGAGAAGTAAGTAGTTTTGTGGTTTAAAAGACTTTCATGTGATATAAAGGCAAGGGGATTGAATGAATTAACCAATGATTTCATGTGGCTTCTGAAGTGTGATTGGACTCCAAAGATCCATTCATAATCAGCTGATCCTCACAATCCAGTCACATAAAGGAAACAGGCTGTCCAGTCTGGGTTGGGAATTACAGACTGATGTAAAATTTGTAGTGATCCAGTCCTCCTTGATATTCGCACTACTTCTACTGATGGTGCAGGATTTTGCTGTGAATACATCGAATCTCCAGCTCAAGTCTGCAGAGTGTTGTGTTTTTCTGACAATTCCCCAGGTGCTGCATTCACTAAATAGTGCTAGATATTTGAGTTTGAAGATTTCATATTCTCCAGAAAATGCATGTAAAGCCTGTTATTCAATCAACTTTCTAAGTGCCTTGTTTAAAGTCTCTCATAATTTTTCACTCTTTGTCTCCCATTATTTTTTGTCTTTCTCCCTGATACTTGAGCTAAGAGGTTGAGAAAGCAGGGGGGAGTGTTGCACTGGGTTGCTCTGTATGGCTCTGATAATAGGAAGCTGAAATACATTTTGGGGTCATTAATTAAGCATGTATTCATTCATTTAATCACAAGCAGATATTGGTGGTTCATATAAGTCATAAAAAAGGCTGTAAACAATGGTCATGTATGTGTGTGTGTGTGTGGGGGGGGCATTGCTGTCAACTGTCCCCAAGTTTGCCTTTTTTTTTTTTTTTTTTTGTTCATGCTAAAATTTGTGGTTTTCTAGCAAATTATTCATAGATTCATATTCTAGGCTAATGACCACCATGGCCTTTATAATCCTAGCCACGCAAGCCAATCCAGTTGCATCCCCTGGTAACATGAGCATCTTAATTGGGGTGTATGTTTTTAAGGGGGGTGTGTTAGGAGGTTGCTAAAAAGTTATGTGGGGGGTAACGTTAGTTAGGAAATTTTTGCTGTCAGCATCTGTCTATAAGAGACATGAGGGCCGGCCCAGGGATGAATTTGTGGTTTCCCATCCAATGGTCAGTGTTGTATTTGAATAGAGTTAAGGGTGGACTTTGCTTCACATGGATGAGGAGCCTATTCCAGAGCATAGGGATCCTTTGAGTCACATATCTGTCTCACCAGTATGTTCTACTTATGTTGCAGGCAAAGTTTACATCCTGGATCTAGTGTTTCTGGTTCTATTAATTTTGTGGCTGTGCAAAAGCTCACACAGGCCTAGATCTAAAGATGATTTATATGCCAAGCACAGATCACTTCTCAACAACCTGTAGGAGACCTAGTACAGAGACAGGTGTCTACGGCAATCTGTATAAGACAGTGAATTATCTTGGTGAGGAATGATTTGGACATTCTAACTGTTGCATATGTATAATCAGGTACATGTGGAAGCAGGCATTGTACTCAATGATGGGTCTAATAAGAGATGAGTATAGTGGTGGTATAACTTCGTTATAATTTGGGTAACAAAGCATGATTTTCTTACTACCTTGGCTATGTGTTGATCAAAGGCCAGATTACTGTCTACATATGTTCCCAGATCTCTAACTACCAGGTAATCTCTTAGGAATATCTTATAAATGCAGTAATTTGCCTGGATACATCTTCCCAAAGGGTGCTATAATGCATTTCTTTACAGTGAGTTTTAACCTGTGGCTTTAGCACCAGTCATTTCTCTGTGGTAGAACCTCTTGCAGGATGTTAACATCATAGGGGGAGTTTATGACATCTCTCAATTTGCCACCTGCAAACATGGTGAGCCAGAGGCCCTTGACCTAGATGCCAAGCAGGAGTGGGCCCTGCACAGAGGTCTGCAGTACCCACTGATGACCTGCCTCTTGGTGGAGTTTTTTCCAGTCCTGACTACTTTGATCCTATCTTTGAGCCAGCTGGCAGATTGTGTAGGGATTTATGCCTAGCTCACCGAGTTTGTCCACAATACCTCAGTGAGGTATTGTGTTGAATGCCTTAGCCAGGTCTAGGTAAGCAGTATGCACTGTTGTCTCTTCACCTATTGCCTCAGTGTTACTTTCTCAAAGACGTCTACCAAGTTAAGTAGGTATGATCTTCCTTTGACAAAAACAAACTGGGAGGGATCTACGGACTATAGGTTGCCAATGTCTTTGTTGAGCATTTCCATGAGTCATTCCATTGCTTTGAAATCAGACTAATGGGACTGTATTTTCTGGGTTGACTGGTTCACTCTTGTGAAGTGGGATAACCGTTACCATCCTCCATTTGCCTGGTAAATAGCCTACTTTGAGGCTGCAGTTGAAAAGTGACTCGAGTGATTCTGAAAGGTCATGTTTCAGTCCATTTAGGAGGCGATATATGGGATATTGTTGGGCCCTATTGAGGCTGTGTTTTTAGCCTTGGTGAGCACTGCTATGACCTGCTCCCTGCTGATAGTTTTGGGAGGGGTTATACTGCTAAGTATTTCACAAGGGGTGGTTTCGGAGGTGTGGGAGGGTTGAGTTGAATTTGTCTGCAGATTCACAATGTCACTCTGATCAGTGAAGATAGCACCATTTACTACCAGTTCAACAGACTGTTACATTCCCTTTGAGATTTAGAAAACCAGAAGAGTGATAGGCCAAAGCAAAACCACCAAATACTTTAATAAAGAATAAGTGCTTTTGTCTTGCATAAATTGTAAAACTTCTTCAGATAAAAACCTAAGAAAGCACAAGGATTTAAATATCTGATATACTTCATCCATTAACCAATCAAAATTTAACAATGTAGCCACATGCTAACAAAGCTCATCCCAAAAGGAAATTTGTTCATTCAGAAAATAATAATCCAATCCCCAAGTTCATTCATAAAAATGATATACAAATACATACAATAATACTTGAATAATACATGTTCCTTAAATGTAAAAAAATATGTATATGTATAAAAAATTATAATTTAATATAAAAAGCTAAGAATAATTCATCTCCTTTCCACTTTATATTTTAAGATAGGAAAATAGTTGCCTGTTCATTTAAACAAATGTAAAATAAATAAATTAATAAATTTAGACCTGGCCAGACATACACATTATAAGATATCTGCCAGACTACGTTACTAATTTCTAACATGATCAGCCAGGGTCCCCCTCTTGGGTCTTTTTGGAGTTTCTCAACAATTATAACTCTAAAAAAAGATCCTGAAACTCTTTAATATGTTTAAATAAGGCATTAGTCATTCTACCTTTCTTTACATTGTAAAGATGCTGATACATGTATTCACAGAGTTTGTTTTATTTGTGCAAAACAGAAATAAATCACATAATTGGCACAGGGCAGCATAAACTACCCCTATGCATTCACAGTTATATCTACCCTTATGATGGAAAACTTTGTTTCTAATCATAAAACTCAACCCTTCCTGTGTAAAGCTACAGTAAGTACAGCTGCCACATTTCCACATACCCAGACTGATTTTCATTCTCCTTTTTAATTCTAAAATATTCTTAAGGGACATTCCTTTTCAGCAAACAATTATGGGATGTTCCCCCACCTTATTTGTAACTTTTGTATCCTCCAGTAATATATCCCAAAAGATCATAGTAAATGAATTTTTATATTCATTAGGTCCTCCAATGTTAACATTTTGGTTTAAATGTGACACACCTGTTAATGATAAAGATGTCCCCACCCTATTAAGGAGGGGTATAAAACATCCAGAAGATTTTTTGATTTTACTTCATGTATCATTTCATTAATTAACCCCTCAGGATAACCTCTATTAAGAAACATAACTTTCAAATCCTCACATTCCTCTTTGAATTCCAGCCATAGGGTGGTCATCCTTGCTATCCTAACCATTTTTGCATGAATGGATGAGAGCTGAAAAAATGTAACAATCTATTAGAATATGTAGGCTTCATGAAAATACAGCAAGTATAACCCCCATTAACAACATGCTTATGTAAAAGTACATCTAAATAAGCCAAGCTTGTATCACTACTATCATAGGTGAATGAGAGGAAATAGTCCCATTAATCTACTCAATACATTCATTAATACTTTCTTTCTTCCCCTCCACACAATAAAGACGTCTTCCAAATATTGGACGTATAATCCAAAATTATGACTAAACCCGCAGCTGTGAATATACAAATATGCCCATTCCAGCATAATAATATTTGCAAATAAAGAGCCACAGTGTGAGCCCATAGCAAACCTTCTTTCTTAAATAAATATTGTTGTCAAAATATATATAATTGTTTTTCAAAATGATCTCCATAATTTCCTCATATAAATTAATTTCCATCTGTGCAAACCCATTCCTACCTAAATAATTGGCAAACCAAACCCATATCATGCAGGATAACTGTATATAAATCCCTCACATCTATCATCACAATCCCTACACAAAAATGGTTCCTCCTGCAATAAATGTTTCAATTTCCTATCCAGGAGTTGTGCATCAGCACTTGCAATAGAATTCCTTCCACCCCAATGGGGTGCATAGGAGGATCCTTCAAGTTTTTGTGAATTTTAGGTATACCAAACATTTGAGGGATTTTCAGAGCAGGAATGTGTAAACACTTAAATGTTTCCATATCCACCCGCCCATCTATAAAAGAATTCTCTAATGTGTATGTATGTATATGTGTATGTATATATATATATATATATATAATTTTTTTTTTTCGGTAATCGTTATGAAGTTCATTTCTACTGACCTTTTTTTGATAAGACCTACTTTCTAAAATGTTAAGCATCCTATTCTTATAATCAAACAAATCCATGAGAACTAAGCCCTCTCCCTTATCCGGGGGACATAATTGTCTAATGAGAAAATCAATTAGTTCTAATTCATCTTTAGACGCATTAGGTTCCTCCATAAACCTGTGTTTACCCAAAATTTCCCTTAAGTCAGTCTCAAACATTTTTTTCAAAAATAATAAGTGAATGATGAAGAGGGGGATTAAAAGTACTAGGTAGTTTAAAGGGATGGTCATGCAAAGCTGAATCATTATACATGACAGATAAATTAATTCTACATTTAAGGAACATGTATTATTAAAGTATTTTTGTATGTATTTGTATGTTGCTTTTATGCATGAACTTGGGGTGGCATTAATATTTTGCGAATTAACAAATTTCCTGTTGAGACAAGCTTTTGTTAGCATGTGACTACATTGTTAAATTTTGATTGGTTAATGGTTGAAGTATATCAGGTATTTAAATCATTGGGTTTTCTTAGGTTTTTATCTGAAGTTTTATGATTTATGTAAGATGAAAGCACTTATTAATGGTTTCGCTTTGGCCTTTCACTCTTCTGGTTTTCATAGTTTGTCTCGTGCATGTTTTGGACCTTTGAGGTTTAGGACATAACTGTAAAAGGTCTTGTGGGTATCTTTAGCTTGAAGAGCTATCTTGACCTTGTAATTGGCCTCGTTGGATTTAATTAGTCCTATTATTTTTCTGTTTAGCTTTATTAGTGAGCTCTTCTCATTATGCAAATTGCTCTTTCTAACTTTGGCCACAACTTATTTCCTTATGTTATACACCTTCTTAAGATTAGAATTCTACCAGTGTAGTTTGTTTTGGGATTACTTCTGGTAAGTACAGCAACCTGTATGCAGTCATTTACATGTTTGTACAGTGTTTCTGTGAATAACTCTACATAGACTGTTGTGAACTCTGGGTTGGGCAAGACATTGAATTTTTGACAAATTGTCACTTAATAGGCTGTAGTTAACTTTAGAAGAGTTTCTAACTGTAACAGGTTCTCCTGGGTTTTCCCAATTGATTTTTATTTTGAATGAGACAGCTTTGTGATCTGACCTCACTAAGGAAGATGTGACGGGGGGGGGGGGGGTGGCTACACCAATCTCCCATATTGGTGAAAACAAGGTCCAATATGTTTGAACTTATGAAATGCACACTAATTGATACAGGGCATTTGTGTTAAAGTCCAGGAAAGGTTGTGCCTGCAAGTTGGTGGTAGTGTATGTTTCCCAGTCTATAGAGAGATAGTTAGTCTCTCATGAGCAGTGTGTTTGGTTGGATGGAGAGTGCCTCCAGTAGGTCAAGATAAGAGTTGTGGGATTCTTGACACATAGAGGGTGACCTGTTATTTACTAAGATATGGTAAGGGACTTGAACTATGGTGATTTTGCATATGATGAACTCCAAAGTATCATCCTGTTTAACCTACCTTGAGCTTTACTTGTTGCTAATGTAGGTCAAGACACTTCCACCCTGTTCAGTTAATGGTCGAAATGCATGGAAGGCACTGTAGCCTTGCACTGCCAGAGTACTTTCTTTGGCTTTAAATCATGTCTCTGTAATGGCACAGATGTCTGTATTCTACTCTTGCTATGATGAATCTATGTAAAACATTTGGTGGGAAAAGTACTTAATTAGCTTACATAACTGGCAATAGCAATTAAAAGGAGGAGGGTGGTCAGATTACTATAAGATGTGAATGTCAGAGACACTGGCTTGTAAAACAACAATAGTAAAAGGGTGGGAGGGTTGGGGAAAAATTCAAGTTGATATAAGAAGACAGATGATTCAGATACTACAACTTGTGATCCATTATTTATCATGTCAGCATGTGAGCCAAAATGGCCAGGAATATGTTTTGGATCAGTGATCTATAGATTTAATTAAACAAAGACCAAGATAGCAATCAATTTGTAAACCAGATCTGTACAAACCAGAAAACAAAAACAGATACAAGAGCTTTTACAAATCAGTCAAGCAACCACTAAGATAGATTGTAAATGTTATGGCCTCTACTTTTAACTATACTGTCTCAGCTAAAGAAAATAGTTTAGTTAAATTCGAGTTGATGTAAGAAGCCAGTGTTGTGGATTGTAGTAAGTTGATAAAAAAGCTGCAAGTTTTAGACTTCATATCCTTCAGAAAATGCTTGCAAATATAAAACTTGCTAATTACGCAACTTTCTAAATGTATATATGAGAAATATTTGAAATCTCTCCTTGATTTTGTTTTTCTATTTCTGATTCTTAAAATAAGAAGTTAAGAGAGTAGAGGGGATTGTGGTGGATTGCTCTGTGTGGTTCTGACAGCAGTAAGCTTAAATACATTTCTGGGCCATAGTTTTTACATTAATTAATTGATAGTTTGTACATTAATTAATTGATCTGAAGTGTATACCATCATACAAGTGGCTGCATTTTGTATGTGTGTGTATATGTGTGTATATGTATGTGCATGTGCATATGTGACAATAATACCACAAAATTTATCTTTGGGCACACACCATATTGGGGGTGCACATACATAGCTTTTCTAGACAGCAGTAAAACAAAACAGTTAAGCTTTAAGGTTTCAAAAATAAAGCAGAAAATGTGTCATGAAGCATCTTGACCCTAAGACTTCTATGAGTCTGCTGACCCTCACACCCCCAAGCTGTATAAGTGGATTTTGAAAGAGGATTAGTGCAGGGGGGGGGGGTCACTGCTCTTGACCTTACTTGGTATAATACTGACTCTATTGAGATATGTAAACAGAAGGTTGCTATAAATTATATGGGGGCAGTGGACAATGTAGTCATTACTTTTTTTTTTTAATTTTCACCTACTCTTAGTTCTCAGAAGTTTGCATAGAAGGCTACTAGAGTTTGTCAGATGGCAGTGTACTGTGCTGTAGCAACATGCTGGACTGCACTTTTGTGCACAAAATTCTTTTTTACTTTACAGTGACATCTGTACAGCTTTCTATCTGTTGGAGACAGGAGTAAGGAAGCAAGCTGTGTATATATGCCTGACAGTAACAAGTTTAAATAAGTCACTGTGACATTTGTTCACTCACTTTAACCCAATCTGACATTACAGAGGTACACAGGAAATGGCAGTCTTTTTGGAGATAGGGATGAAGAGACAGGAAAAAGTAATATTGTCTGTCACTTTTTTAATGTTTCAGAAAAATATGCATATTGTACAAGTATGATCATATTTTAAATTAATTTTATCTAGTTTCTGTAAAAGCTAACAGACTGCAAAATAAAATGAAGGTGAGATTAACAGGGGGTTTTGTCCTGAAAAATGTTATAGGCTCTGGAAGCACTAGATAGATATTTTCATTTGAAGTAAGAGTGGAACTCAAGCCAGAATGTTATTTGTAAAGTAACAGACTGCAACTTCTCTAAAGCATTCAGCTGAAACCAAATGTGTAGCTTTCTGTTTTCTTCAAAGTAAAATAAAAGCCATTGAAAACATGAATTGAGGATTACTGGTTTTGTATAAAAGTGATTTTTCATTCTTTGTGTATGTTTGGGCATTCACAAATGACATAAAATTATTTTTTCATTAACAGTTAAGATACAGCTGTTCCTTCATCGTAGTTTATAGAGGCCCACTCCAACAATATATTACAGATAATTATAGCACTGACATTCCATAAAAAAAATTCACAAATAAACATTGAGTTTTGGAGAGTGCGACTGTCATATACACAATTGCAAAATGTTTTAAAATCAGGCAATATTCTGTGGACAGATCAAGTGAAAATGCTCCGCAAACAAGGGGTTACTTGGTATTTATCTGCTGAACATTAAAAGAAAAATCAGTCCTAGTCCTACCCATAGTGTTTTGCACTACAGAACAGATAAATGAAGCAATACAAATAGTAATGTATCCGGCTGAAGGCATGAGTGAGGGGGGGGGGGGACTTTCTGCCAGCTGCTCCTGTTGCCCTTAGAGCTTTTAATTCTGACATAGCAGTAACTTGCTTAGTTCTTTAGGTCAGTGTTTTGCTGGGGAACATTTATGTACAGCTTGCAAATCATCACTAGGCATCATTTTTGTCAGCTCCAGTTTCCTTCTCTATCCTGAAGACATGTTGTAGGTAAAGTGATGATCCTCCCAATTCTCTATAGTTTTGAGAGAGAGAGAGAGAGAGAGAGAGAGAGAGTGTGTGTGTGTGTGTGTGTGTGTGTGTGTGTGTGTGTGTGTGTGTGTGTGTGTAAGACAAACAAAGAGGGTGAGCATTCTCGGCTAGAATTACCAACACTACATCTGGTGACAAGGGAATGCAGCCAAATGGAAAACTTACTTCAAGATTTTTTTTTTATTTTTTTTTTCATACAGTTAACATATTTCGTTGGCAAAATGTGTGCAACCTTGAGAGTTTTTCTCTCATAAATATAAAGGAGATTAAAGGAGGGGAAATTCATGAATTTAGGGTTTGAAATATAAAATATAATTTCTTGCATCTCCCGTGCAGCCATAATAGACTCCTAGTCTACTGCAAAGAAGTAGCCAACTCAAACAATGAACATAAAGCAAACATTAAAATCCAGATGGATAAAATGTGTATGTAATATTTTGTTTACTCTTAGTTTACGTTGTTGTCACCTGATGTAATTAAGCCATTATTCTTTACAGCTGGCAAACTTGCTTAGCTAATATGCCGTGAGAAAGAGCTGATGTAATTATTCCTCTGCAATTGGTGGGGTGGGTCATAAAGTACAATAACTTCTTTCTTTAATGTAGTGCAGTGTAATGTAACTAGACCTGTCTTTCAGCACAAAAAGGAAATGATGGAATGGACTCTGGGGATGAGAATGGAAAAACTGCAATGTATAAGTATCAGAGACTGGACTTTGTTATGTCTTGTTTTTTGCTTGAGAGACACTGGTGACCCATCTGTGAAAGGTGTGCCTATGTATATTTTTATTATTATTATTTTTTTTTAACTTTGATCAGTTAGGGCCATTATTCTTTAGTAAAGAGAGAGGATTTTAGTTAGCTATAGACCAGATTTTTACACACACACACACACACACACACACACACACACACACACACACACACACACACACACACACACACACACACACACACACTTTCCAGTATAACTGTTATTTTAATATTCCATATGAACTTTCTTATTCTTCATATTTAATCTGCAAGTGCATTTATTTATTCACTTTTAAACTCTCATGGATAGTTTTTTTAATCCTATTTTTATTATTGCTATTTATTACATGAGAAGAGAGTTGACATTTACCAATGTAGGTTGACAGGCTGTGGCTCCCATCTTGACTTGGGTAGATAACTTTTACCTGTTAGTAGTGAAAATATTAATACATACAATTTCATACTTGGTTTAATCAAGGGCAACAGATAGCTGGAGGTCTTTTGCCATACCCAGGCTGGTAGCACTACTACCATGTCAGGAAGAAAGCTATGGGGAATTGGAGAACTCTGCCAGCCTTCCAAGGGAATTGCATCTATATTTATATGTGAAAAGCAGTCATAATGGGCAAGGGGCAGTAGAATGCATTGTTGTCACACAGAGAGTAGAGAGAAAGGGGCCTGGGGTACAAGGCCAAAGACTCAGCTCTATAGGTAGCCTGTGTGCTGAACATTCTGGGTGTAGATTTTGGAGGTCCATACATAACCAGGACAGCAGTGCATAGCCTCTATGCTGTTGGGGCAAAGCTGCATTTTATGAATTGATTATTGAGTTAGTCTTTTTCTGAATATAGTCTTAAAATTCATCATACAGTTTAAACTGTGCATCTGGAAATAACCAAGCTATATTGCTTGGTTATTTCCAAATTTACAATATAAAATTGTACGGCGGTTTGCCAAGAATATGGCCAACAATGGCTGAAACCAGAGAGTTACTGCTGTTCAGCAGTACAATACTTATCCATTATGTAGTTTTGAGTTCTGCAGTGCCTAGCTATCAAACAGGAGCCAGAATATCTTACTAATGTCTGGTAGTCCCATCCTTCCATTTTTCCTGTAGTCATCCAAGTTTGCACTGCAGAAGCCATCCATGTGAATGTTATACTCTGATCTGAGTGATTGATATGCAAGTGTGTCACACTAGGATGTAATGGGGTAAAGAAAGGCAGTAGCTTTATTTGAAATTTTGTATGAAAATTAACTAGAATTATTTCTTAAAGAAATTTCCACTATGAACAGCTTGATAACATAGCTATGCATCTTTGTAGCATATCAAATTGCCTGAAAAGGGGATTTGATTTTTTTTAAATGAAGTACTCTTATAGACCCCCCCCCCCCCCCAGCCTCCAGCATCTTCTGGCACCAATGGACCAGGGCATCTTCACTAGCAATGAACTATCCATTGATCAACATGAAACCACCATTGTCAGGGAATCCTTTTATCTGGGCAAACTAATTACAAAGGGTACATCTGCCATATCTAAGGAAATTATCATCCCCTATACTTCTTCCTCATCAGGCCCATAATAGAGTACAGTGGCCCCCTTTGCATGAACTTGTCTAAACATATGAGCCAGCTTAAAAAAATGCAGCACTCCTTCACTAAGATAATGAAAGGCATGTCTGTTTTAAGCTACCCAGACTTGTTTAAAGGTACCCTATCTCTTTTCAGTTTTGTGAGAGGACCTCTGTACAGCCTACAGAGCCTTAAAGGATCCAGCCCTTTATGACCTCAAACATATTCATAAAACAAATAGCATACTTAACACCTGTTCTAGAGATCTAAACTTCTACCAAAACATAAATAGGACCTACTTCCCCTTAATGTAATGCAAAGTATCTCCTTAACCCTCTTTATGTGTAATCTAGAAAACTAGATGAGCAGTAATAAGTGCATCCAAAGTCCGGACCCTCAAGCCCTCAATGAAAGGGGTCAAGACTAACAATTATTCACATAATTTGGTGTTACACTCTTGGGATCTGTAGCTGGGCTACAAATGGTCCTCTGGATCAATTATCATAGTAGAATACTAGGCTATGGAGCCAAGGGACATCTTTAAGCATGGCCATGCTTACCAATAAAATTTAATAGGTATTAGCTCCCAAGGGTTTTTGTGTGTGTGTGTGTGTGTGTGTGTGTGTGTGTGTGTGTGTGTGTGTGTGTGTGTGTGTGTGTGTGTGTGTGTGTGTGTGTGTATGTTTAATTCTGCTTCACATGGATGGCAAGCCTGTTCAGAGAAGGGGAAGCTTTTTATATATGTATCTGTCCCTCCAGCATAGACTATTTATGCTTTAGGCAGGGTTCCCTCAATTGGGTGTTCCTGATGCTATTTGTTATACAGATGTGCAACAGGTTCATTAAGGCTGGATCAGAAGATGCTTTTAGGCCAGGCATAGATCACCTTTTAGCAGCCTGTAGAAGACTGAATATAATGACAAGACTTTGAAACGGTCAGTATAGGACTTGTTTTCCACACCATGTATTCTTTTTTGTGAGAAATCTCTGTGATCGCTCGACTTGTTCCATAGGCCTGACCTGCTACATATTGAATGAGACATTGTACTCAATGATTGGTCTTAGAAGAGCAGAGTACTGCAGACCAATGACATGTTTGGATATAGATGCCATACCCTTGCTTATAAGTCATGCACCTGTGAACCTATAATGGTCAGTAATGAGTTTTTTTAAAGGTGAAAAATAAATCCTTGACATAATACAGAAGATTTCCTGGGAGCAGAGACAGATTAGAATGGAACCAGCCAACACATCATAAAGCATCCTCTTGGTGTTTTCTATGTAGTAGTAATACTCCCCAAAACATCCAGTTAGCGTATGCTAGTCTTGTACTCCAGTTAAAGGTTTGTTTGCACTTCAAAATGCCCTTCATCTTGATAGGTTCATGAAGAATTAGATGCAACCATTGCCATCTATAATTTTTTGTTGTCTTGGCAAACAGTGTTTCTAGCAGAAACTAGCCCTGGCATAAATTGTAATTAGATCTGACAGAAAAAAATGGTTAAAACCCTCCATATTCTGAAAACAAGTTGACATTTTATCGAAGCCAGATTATATGATAAAAAATGTAATCCACATATCACTTTACTGAATACACACACAGTTATGTTGTGATGGAACTAGCCACTGCAGGTCACTCTGTATGAACTCAAGTGCTGATGGTCAGTTCTCATAGGCTGTGACACTGATGACGCTAAGATGATACTGTGTACAGCTCAAAGGAATGCAGATGGAAAATATAAGACTCAGAAATGTCATTGTCTTATTTTGAAGTGATAAATACTCATCAGCCCAAATCGCATGTACACACATGATCACAGTGGCAGCTGTAGAACCTATCACTGTAATTCCCTATTTAACAATTATTAAAGTGGTACGGTGCAGTGTGCTTCTGTGTCCTGAAGGGGATGATGCTACATTTCTTGGCATTTATTTTGGCCCATTTTTAAGAGCATGTAGTCAGCCCTTTTTGGAGGGTATAAGTATCCATAGGGAGTTTGATAACACCCAGCTTGCAGCTATCAGCATGCCTCTCAAATGCTGCTCATTCAGTGGAGCCTTTTGATTTCAGCCTGTGTTTTAATATCTGTTCAACTGCTCCAATTTGTCTTTTGAGAACTCCAATTTGTACTCTTTCACTGGCTCAGGTGTAGATTCAAAGAGTGAGGAACTCATTAAAGTCAACACAGAGTCAGTGAACTCATTTCCAGCTTCTACTAGCATTGTACTTTGATCCATTGAACAGACCGATAGCACAGTGCAGCTAGACAAATGAGCTAGTGACACAATAGGCATCTAACTGCCTGTGCTATCGGACTGTTTATCTAGTTGCACTGTGCTATCACTCCACTGAATAGACCAGTAGTACAGTGCAGCAAGAAAAATTAACCAATAGAATAGGCAGTTGTGCTGCTGCTCTATTTTTCTAGTTGTGTTGTGCTGTTGGCTCTTACAGCTGACCAATAGCACAGTAAGATAGAAAAATGGACAAATAGCACAAGAAGCTGTAGTACTGATCCATTTGTATATCTACTCTGTGCAATTGGTCCATCCAAAGGACCAGAAGTACAGTGCAACTAAAATTATGAACCAATAGTCCAGGTAGCTGTGATATTGGTCTGTTTTACAAGTTACTTTGCTATTGGTCCTTTCAGTACAGTGCCACCACAAGCCCTAGAAATCAGCATTCTAAGCTGTTCACAACTCATAACATTGTAGTAAGGAGCCTGTGTAAACTTGTTAACTTCAGTGCTATAGAGTTAACATTTTAAGGTTAGATTTTTTTTTGTGCTCAACATGCTGTGCAGTTGGTGGGGTGCTCTCATTTTCAGCCATCTGTCATGATTGTTAAAGGTCAGTGCTGTGATTTTTTAACATCCAAAAAGCAATATGATCATTGCCAAACTTTAACCAGTAATCACCATCATCAGTTTAGTGGTCTAAAAATAGATGTCAAACAACATGGAACCAAGTACAGATCCCTGGGAAACACCCGGTCATCCTCTCTGTCTGAAGAGGCATTACCATTTCTGTCCTTATGACAGTTGATCTATCCATCTTACATTGTTGGAATTTAAGACAAGCATTTTGTAAGCAATTCCATTATGTGGTATGATATCAAAAACCTTGGTCAAATCAAGACAGGTAGCATGGATTGTGTGACCTCCTCAAAGAAACTGACAAGATTCAGCAGGTAGAGCTTGCATTTTAAAAAGATGAATTCCAGTTGGTCAAGCTTAGTCAGGTTATTGATGTCATGATTTCTGGGGTCTGTAATGATGCACTTCACAGCTTTACGAATAAGACTCATGAAGCTGATGGGTCTATAGTTCCAGGGTTTGTCTGTGATGGATTCACCTTTATGGAGGAGCATTATTTTAGTGCTACATCAAGTTTCAGGGACATAAATTGTAACAAGGCTTAGGTTAAACAGTTTGAGAATGGGATTAGTGAGTGCATGTTTAATGCTGCTTATTAGGCAACCTAGTATTTTGTCTGGGCCCATGGAGGAAGTGTTCTTGGTCTTTGTGAGTACTTTAAGAACATGTTCCCTAGTGATGATGCGGAAAGTAACTGGGAGGATTTGAAGCACTTTTCAGAATGTACTGATGCAACTGAAAAAGGACTTGTAGTTATGCTTTGTTTCAGTTACTAGTCATAATTCATGTGAAACAATGATGGTATTTATAGTTGCCTTTAGTTTATTGGCGAGGTTAGGACAATCCTGATGGGAGGGGTTCTGGCCCTACCAGACAGTTTAAAGAGTTTCTTCTTCATGTTGTATATAATATGTTTATATTGGCAGACCACTAAAATTCTTTGTTTTTGTATTTACCACATTTGGCTTTGAAATGGACTACCAGGTCAATATAGTTATCCAAATGAGCTTAAACATAATTTGAGTAGATGGCTACATAACTGGGGTCAACTGTGGAGTTAACTAGGGTAAATTTAAATATTTTGTCATACAGTTGTATGAAGTTTGCCTTTACAGAGTCTGTAATGAGAGTGGTACTGGTTACTGAGGAAGTGGAAGTTCTGAGGGTAAAGGTAACTAGAACAGACAAGAGGACAGGTTTGATAGTACCAAGTCAAGAATGCTTACACCTCTGGTAAATTAGAGAAAAATCTGATCTTGGGTGTTTTTATTTATCCAGTCCAGGAATTAATGAGCACTCACAACATGGGATGTATAGGTACTCCACTCCATGGAAGGATAGTTGAAGTAATCCAGGATTAAATGGCCCTTTTATAGCGATGTCCTATGTTGGACATTTGATTTGTCTAAGGTGATAATGTGATCCATGTTAGCAGAATCATTTCTTCAGTAAAGTAAGAGGAAATTTCATCTCCTGGTTATATATTCTGAACTGACCTTAATCATCTTAAAGGAGCAGTAAAATGTAATTGAGCAGTGATCACTCAGCACTTTGGTGGTTGTATGTTTTAATGCAACTATATGGTCAGTTTTCAAATGAATTATGATTTTCTGTTTCAGGGTTGGGTCTGGTAGGTACATCACTTGCAAGGTTAAAACATGAGAAAAAGAAAGTAGGTATAGCCAAATTATGAGCATGAATACATGCTTGCTAAAAGATGTTTGACATTTGCTAACACTACTGCATTGGAAAGTCAGTATGGTATATAAACCTAAAACAGTTAAAATTTTACTTCCATTTAAGTTTATGTATATGATAAGTTTAGGACATTACTACTAAAATATAGGTGTTTGGATTATCCGGTTTCAGTCCTGGTCTGTATTTTTATTCATTCATGACACTAATGGTTTTAATAATGATATGAAATCATTAAAACTCTAATTGGAAAGATACGCTTATTGCAGTAAACCAAAATCCATCTTTAGTTTTAAATACAGTTTTCATAAGATTTCATATTTCTTTCAGGGAGAAATCTGCAAATAACTTAAACAGATACAAAATTAAAATTAAAAGTTTGAAACAGGAGTAACAAATAGCTTTGTGGAATAAGTTCAGTGTATTTCACATTTCTTCCAATGCAATTGCTTAATGACACTTGGTGGTATAATTCTTCTTGGGATGTTACTTTAATTGTCATAGCATCCACTTTTTTATACTTTGGCATTACGTATACATAAGAACAGAAAGAAACAAGATATCAAATAGAAATATCTTACTGCCAAAAGTGAGATGGGTAACCGTAAAGAAAGAGTAGTAGTAGTATCCAGGGGAAGATGTGTGCTGTTTTATTTAGTAAACCTTGTATGTCTTTAACCCATCACCTTAACTAAAAGAAACAAAATTAAGTAAGGCATAAGTGCTATACCAGCTCTGAGATGTACCATTCTGCAAATACTGAGAGAAATATAATAATGTACCCTGGTAGCAGCAGGACTCTGCTGGGGTGAGTGTCCTTAAGAAACAATACTGTATATAAAAGACTGAATTAAACCAGTTCTGCAACTGGAGGACAAATTTTATTTATTTATTTTATTTTACATTTGTTGACTGGGCTAGTCCAACTGGATATATGTCCATTTTCAGTGGAGGCCCAGGGAGAAAAGCTCCACACTTCAGAATAGAGTCACAATAACATAGGTACATTACTAAGATTTTGCAAATTATAATAGTATATTACATTTTAGCGTACGAGTAAGGAAAAAACATTCCAAGCTACATAACATGTATGGACATGCATACAACAAAATATAAGGTAAGTGAAATTGAGCACTATTTGAACTTTAAAAAGGTTATACACACATTAATGTTAGTAAAAAAGAATAACTAGTTTGTGTGAGTGAGAAGATTAGTGTCTGGAGACAGTGGAGGTAGTTAGTCTGGTAAAATACATTGTAATATCCTCAGACATCTCCAGGTTACAGAATGGTCATTCTTGTATAGTGTTAACAATATCCATGGTAGTGTTTGGTAAAGCAATATTTTTTTTCTTAAATTGAAATGCATTTATTTTTTTATTTCAGTTGTCCAAAATCTGGCATTCTGCCACAGATGTCTACATTTTTGCTTTCCTATGTTTACCTCCCAGAGAAAGGTAAGAATTTGAAACAGAATTTCAAAAGTCAACACCACTGGTTCAATTATTGCTTTCAGGTGTTCTGTACTTGTATAACTAACTGATTCCTGTATATAGTCTACAAATTTAGCAGCATTGTACATTGACATCTTTAAAGATATTAAAGAGCCTGTGTAGTTAAATTTAGGATAGAAGCTGCTGAACATGAGAACCACTTCCTAATTACTAGAATACATAAGATTAAGGAAAATTATTTTTTTACTCTTGTTATGACTCTCTTTTCTTGTTTTCTTTTTTTTCTTTTATATTCATGACTCCATTAAATTGTGTAATTAGATAAGACAAAGTAAGACATATTCCTAGTACAGATACATGATTTTATTGATGCTCCCATGCTGAAATGGCAGCTACCTATTGTAGACAATTTGTCCCATTCATAAATTGCTTTGGGATCCTGGACAGCTCTACCCCTTCACCTGCCTAGAGAAAAGCAACGGTAACCTTAGGATATTTATGTTTCTACCAAGTGCCAGGAAACATACTATTATATTCAGCTTCCATTGTGATATCTTATCAAGCTTCTGTTTACATGCTCTTTGATTGTTCAGCTGTAATCCATGTACATAGACAGTGGACAGGAAATGTATCCTTTAGACAGTGCATAAATAACCCTCCACAAGCAATGTTAAGAACTAGTAGCATTTTATTTTTTTGTTTGTTTTATTTTTCAATTTAAGTGGGGTAGACCATGATGTCAAGGACCATTTTAAATTAGAGTCTTGGAATACGAACTCAAGTTAATTGACAAGTATGTAGAAGACAGTGAAATGAGCATTTACAAGCCAATAAATTTTTTTATTTTTACTTTTTATTTTGCGCTTTGTTGACCATGTTAGTCACACTAGGCCAGCAGCCTTTTCTCAGGGGAGAACTGAGGCTGTATTCATACTGACTATGGGAGATTTAACTAGGACATGGGGAAATTCCACTACTTTTTTTCAGTAAGTGATGTGGGATCTTTTGTATCCACCTGAGCTACCACCAACTCAGGTAGATGTAGCCTCAGTTTAAAGCCTCAGCCAGGGCTGGATCCAGCACTAGTGATCTAGGCAGCTGCCTAGGGTTTTTGCTGGCTGGAGAGGCCCAATCATCACATTATTAATTTAGTATAAAAAATAAAAGTTTTTGCTTCACTGCTGCTGCCTTCCACTTTACATTTTTCTTGCTCTCAAGCATTATATCATATATGTATCTAGCCAGTGGGACTACACAGAGTGAAGCTCGTCAGATTTTAACAGGAGCCTTGAATGCCACATTATTTATTTCCAGGCTCAAGCAAGCATTATGGATGGGACGATTTTGATCTGATACCTATGGAGCCATTTTTATTTCCAGGCTTGAACTAAACCACATTATGGAGCTAGTCTTTCTGTTGCACTGATTTTCTTTGTCTGATCCTATGGAGCAGGAGAGATTTTAATTTCCAAAATGGAACTGCCCATGCTGATGATCTTTGCAGGTACAACAGAACTTGTGTGCATGTGTGTGTGTGTGTGTGTGTGTGTGTGTGTGTGTGTGTGTGTGTGTGTAATGCCCCAATTAGAGAGGGCAGTTTAGTTAGGTGACTTACTCAGGCTCAAACCCTGCACCTTGGTTACATAAGGCAAGAGCCTTAATCTTCTACACCATCTGTCTGACCTTTGCTAAATGACAACCAATGTCAGTCTTAGGAGTTGGTTTAAATGCTGTGAAATGGGCAGTTTTGTCATTATTGGTTCATACATTTTATTTCACTGCTTACTTTAAAAAAATGATGTTCAAAACTGCAAATTTAAAAGCAGTCTAACAGATTTTGCTGTATTAAACAAGAAATAAATTTAAAACAATCAGGAAGGTGAATCAAAGAACACGTGCATTTATGCATGATCCTAAAAATGTATGCAGAGGCTCATGATTTGAAAACAGCATGGGAACCAAGGTACACTTAATCCACCACTAACCAGGTGCATCTCAATAAATGTGAGTTTGTGTATTTTCAATGAATATGAACTTCTAAGGAAGAGAAATTTACTGTTGATCATGCTAAGTCTATTTTCACTGTGCAGCTGCTTTGTTTTGTTTAACAAACGGCCATTAGTGTCTGTGCTTTAAAATTTGAAAGGAGTGTTAGTGGAGAAACAGGTAGCACACTCTCCTTTGGTACAAAAGGCTGTGGGTTCTACTCTCACACCAGGTTCCTGGATTGCTGTCACTGCAGTGCAGCATGGGGGAGGTGCTGCACTTCCAACAGTGTCATCCTTTGGCATCCATCTGCCTCAGTTTGTGGTTGCTAAGGTGGATGTAAAAGATCATACAGCACCTTTAGAAAAGAGGAGAGGAAGTTCCCTGCTGCCCTGGCCAAATCTCCCCTGGTAGTATAAATGCAAAAGTAAAGAGGAAAATTGCATGCACACTGACGGTATTTGAACAGTGTTTATGGTAACTGGGGGGAGGAAGCTAAGTGATGGGACACTGGAATGCCTGTGAATGGGGGAGTTGTCCTTTACCCTACCTAGGGCCCCATTTTATTATGATCCAGCTTTAGGCTCAACAGAAAAATGACATACTCAAGAGTACAGCTGCATACCCACCTCCTCATTGCTCCAGTGTCCATATTGGGAAATTAATCCAAATACCTAATGTGGAAAGAAATCTCACAGTCTTCTGATCTTTTAGCATCAAAGGTAAGTGTGCTACCAGCTGGCACACTGAAACTTGACATCAAAAATAAATAAAATGTATTGAACAAATGCAGTCATACAAAACAGTAAAGTATAATACAGTGCATAATTATATATGTATATATATATATATATATATTTGCAATGTATATTAAGTAATTAGAAAATACTGAACAATTAAACTAACATACATGATCAATGTATATTAAGACAGCTACGTGGAAAACAGTGAACAGTGGGAATATAAAACAAGTAGAATAGAAAGCATATTACATATTTGCAAATCAGTACCTGCAGAAATATGCACGGAAGAGTACTCTAATAGTAGGTTTCTGAATAAATGTAGAATAGGGTATAGAACATCCTAACGTTTTCTGATTTTATTTCTTATAATCCAGTGACTGGTGAATAATTAGGTGGGTTTTAGAACAGTCGGGCAAAAAGGCCTGGGAACTGGTTGTAGAAATAAGAAAGAGAATGAAAATGGGAAAATATCTAAGCAATTGGTAGTATAACAACTATAGTATAACAACTATAGTATAACAACTATAGTATAACAACTAGAATATAACAACTATAGTATAACAACTATAGTATAACAACTATAGTATAACAACTAGAATATAACAACTAGAATATAACAAACAGCTATAATATAACAGCTATAATATAACAGCTATAATATAACAGCTATAGTATAACAGCTATAGTATAACAGCTATAATATAACAACTATAGTATAACAACTATAGTATAACAACTATAGTATAACAACTATAGTATAACAACTATAGTATAACAACTAGAATATAACAAACAGCTATAATATAACAGCTATAATATAACAACTATAGTATAACAACTATAATACAGCAACTATAATACAACAACTATAATACAACAACTATAATACAGCAACTATAATACAACAAACAGCTATAATATAACAGCTATAATATAACAGCTATAATATAACAGCTATAATACAACAACTAGAATACAACAACTAGAATACAACAAACAGCTATAATATAACAGCTATAATATAACAGCTATAATATAACAGCTATAATATAACAGCTATAATACAACAACTAGAATACAACAACTAGAATACAGCAGCTATAATACAACAGCTAGAATACAACAGCTAGAATACAACAGCTAGAATATAACAACTATAGAATATTTGAGGGTAAGAACTGTGGGGGAAGGAGTAGGATTGAAAGCTTCTGGACAGCATCTGAAATTGTCAGTTTTATGCAGGTACTGCACTGGGCCATTCTACAATTGGGGCAGGAGGTAAAGTTTTTTTTGTTACTGAAGAAAGTAGGGGTTCACATAGCTTTGGGGCTAAATTAGAAAAGTTGTAATCCTACAATTTAAATAATTACTGTTGCAAATAAAAAAATGTCACATGCTAATGCAAGGATATTTAATTGGCAGTTTAAATAACCATTTATTTTTTATTCTTGGAGGCAGGTTTATGCCAAGGTGCTAGATTTGTGAAGGTTTGCAATAAATAGATTTAAAGGAAAACTCTACCTTAGAACTAAAACATTGTATTTTTCATTCTATCTCTGTTTCCTGAGTTATTTTAACATCTCAAAATCACTCTGACTGCCTCTTATAGAATTTTAATGTTTTCTGCAAAATGGCTGTCAATGGGGCTTGACTTGTCAACGTGATCTTATTTTTCTTCAAGCCTTTCTCTTTCCCATGATCCAGTTCAAGTCTGCTTTATATGAGTCATGCTAGATATAATGAAGTGGTGGTGTATTTCCATGCCATTGACATATAATGGGATTAGTGTCCGTCACTGTCATCTTGTATACTGTCTGTAACAGGACTGCTTCTTTTATTTCTTGAATGGCCCTCATTTGTGTGCATCTCGTGGCTTGTTTTATAGTTTACTAAGAAATTGTACAGATGCAACCAGAACAGTTGTTAAATTGCAGGCATTTGTTCAAAGTATCTTTCTGTAGTCCAAGATGAATTGACAGACCCCCCCCCCCTCTCCCTACACTTTGGTAAATGTGCTGATACTTACAAGAATTACAAGAAAAAATATTTTCTGCTTTTCTCTAAATGTCACAGATATCTTTGATACTACATTCAAATCATCTTAAAATGTATAAAGAACAAACATTTAAAGTTTAAAGCTTAGCATTTCAATACTGTGATGTTGGTTATGTAAAATTGTCAAAAGAGGTGACAACTGCCTTTGAACCATTGACTGATCTATATGCTCTGTTTTGCTATGAAAGGCATGGCTACATTGTAAGCAGCTGTGAATCGGTTAAGTTCTCTTCCTCTCTGCAGTAAAGACAACAGTTTCACACATATCTGTCTTGTTTACAGCAGCCTGAGCTCCTGACTACAAATTTCTCTGTGTCTGTGTCTGTGGCATGTCATGCAGGTGTAGACAAATTCCTCTGCAACTTATGTGAGAAGTTAAGCTTAAAAAAGTGGGTGGTCTTTTCCCTTCCTTTGATACCAAAGTGAGGAAATGAAAATTGTATAAAGTACAAACAGGTTTCAGGTACCAATACAGTACCAGAATCATATTGTAGGGAGAAAAGCAACCTAAGAGCCGAGTTAAACTGTAGGAGGAGGAGGTGGAGTTTTCCTTTAAGACAGGTTACAGTGGTAAGAGCCTTTTAGGTGAAGTTAAAATGTGCTTGAAAAGTTGTAATGAATATTTATTATTTTTTTTTTATCCTTGTTAACCAGGCAAGCGAGTTGGTCCATGAACCCTTTTCAGACATAATGGTACATATATAGCTATATCTGATATAAATATAAAATAGTTTGAAGCAGCTATGCAGTTAATCAGCCAGCATGTCTTTGGAAGGTGGAAGGAAAGAAGAGCGCACAGAGAAAACCCACAGGCATGCTGGGAAAACCTGAAAAATGCACAGTCAACTGTAACTGGAGGCTAAGACTTAATCCCATGCCTTAAATCTGACAGAAATTTGTCTACAATAGCTTTACAACAATACCTAAAAGGTAGGTAGCAATTGTCTCCTCACAGCAAGAGGTTTTCCAGTTTGATTACCAGCTGCAAGTGACTTCTTTGTAGAGTCTACATGATGTCCCTATGTTTGTATGCAATTTTACAGGTACTGTGGTTCCCCAACATCCCAAAGACAAAACAGTAGCCTGTTTGGTGACTCTAAAGTATTTATTGTTCATAGGTAAGTACTAGGCTAGCTGCTCTTGTGAGCCATTTTAAGCCTGCCCAATGTCCCTCAAAGGTGAGAATCAAACCCTGTACCTTGTGCCTTTGAGGTAAACACCTTAACCATTATGCCAACCCTTCCTAATTGACAAATGTGTGTATGTGTGTGTGTGTGCCTGTGTGTGTGTGTGCCTGTGTGTGCGTGTGTGTGTGCCTGTGTGTGCGTGTGTGTGTGTCTGTGTGTGTCTGTGTGTGTGTGTCTGTGTGTGTGTCTGTGTCTGTGTGTGTCTGTGTGTGTCTGTATGTGTGTGTCTGTGTCTGTGTGTCTGTGTGTGTGTGTGCGTGCACATGTGTGCGGGTGTGCGAGTGAGTGAGTGATGCAGAAGAAAGGCCTGGCAATCTACTTTTGTTCCCTACTTTCCTAGTAAACTCTGTGAATGGAGGTGGCCCTTCACAGGGGTTCACTCTAAGAGTCTGATGCAGCTCGTGAGGTTGTATTGAGAGAAACCAAAAGATAAAATCTGGAAGCTTGTAAAATACATTTTCAATACATACAAATGTTTTATTTCCACAGATAATAAAGTGAATTGAGTCTCATGGTATATCAAAGATTGTAATGTGACCCTTATAAAAGGAAGATCAAGCTCTAACAATCTGAAAAGCTTCTACATCCCTATACTGGACCAGATCTATCAATAGGCAGTGTTTTTTTTTTTCGGTACAGCCTTTGCTTCTGCTATATAACTCTCACTTGAGTATTTTATTTGTTTGCTTGTTAACGAGGGCATAACACCAATATAAACTGGCCAATTCCAGGTTCAGTCTGGAGTTACAAACTTTTTTAACCACAAAGTCAGTGTAGAGAAATTTCAACTTCAGTAGTTATACAAAACTGAAGATTTTCAACAGCAATGCCAAGTCCATATTGTTGCATGATTCATAGACCCATGTTATGCCAGGATTATCATTCATATACTGCAAGTCTTTATTAAAGCCTGACTTCAACAGACCTTGCATATTCACTAGCCTGTAAAACATTTGCAAACAGGAGCTCTGGAGCTCTGGAACAGGACGGAACTAAAGATAATCACAAAGACGATCCAGAACAATGGGGATGGATTAGATACACCTTGCACAAAAGTTTGAACAGTGTTCCTTGTCATGCTTTGGACTGGAATCTACAAGAAAATGTAAAACGGGAAGACAAGCATGTGCAGGTGAGCACTTGACAAAGAACGAAGGAAAGTCTGCATGTTGTGCGGAGAAGCAAAGAAGGCAGCACAATACAAAAAACATGTTATCCTCCAAACAGAGTGAACAGAACAGCAGCAATGATTTATAATTGGCAAAAACCTGTATGGCAAGACTAATTTACAAATTCGTAAAGGTGAACTTGTAGGAATGATGCAAAGGAAAGAGCATAGATTTGAATAGCAAATTTATAAGACTTCAGGTAGCAACTGAAATGAGTATTTTCAATGGAAACAAATACTGCTGCTATATATATATATATATATATATATATATATATATATATATATATATATATATATACAGAGAGAGAGAGAGAGGAAGAAGATAGAGATGACTCTTCGTGGAGATGTGGATTATTGAGGGAAGAAAAAATTGAGGGGAAATAGAAAGTTAATATGTTTTGTAGTGAAATGAGTGAGATCCTTGCTGGATAAAAGGCATTTGTCATGGCTATGGAAAGTCTTTCAGGCTTATTTATTATACCGAGGTGAGTTCCATGGGGATCTTTAGGAGCCCTTATTTGCTTAATGCCTTTACGGCAACTGTATTAGTAACCAGATAATTGTGGGTAGAAAAAATTGCAGACAATGCAAAAGTTGCATCTCTGTTTTGCTGTCTTCTTCTAAGGAGCATAATGGTTTGCAAAATTACCCAGATATCTTTTCTCAAATGAACAAGACAAGATTTACATAAACAGTGTCAAGTAAAAAAAGTGCACTTGAGGACTACCAGTCAGTGATGGCTCTATACCATTAATAATTTGTAGTTCTTGAATTACACTGATTACACTCTGATATTCAGAATAAGACAAATTAGTTAAGTACTAGAGTGGTACGAGATGCAACTTTAACAAATGTTGACCAAAGGTGTCTTCAGTCCTCAGTAATTTGTCCAAAAACCATGGACTTCGTAATTAACACACCTAACATGTGGCAAAAATTTAGACATTAGACAAAAATATGGGCAGTTGAGATGCATGAAAGGTTAGTGTAAACATAAGGGGCAGTCTTGCACTACTTTTCTGAAAGCGCTATCTAAGTGTTTTATGGCTTTGAAAGCCGGTAAAACACTGAGCACTTTTTTTTTGTAACTTGTAGTACATGCACTACAAAGAATTAGTAGTAGTTAGCTGATGCTAACCTAATATAATGTGTTCTCAACATGGATGCCAAGATTCACATCTGGAGTGCTTGGAATCCAGGTCTTGAACACATAATAAGTAACTATTATTTCACACATGTGACTTCAGCCAATTTTCACTAGTGCAAAATGTCAGTTTCGCACTGTGAAAAAATCAAATGCCACAGTGTCAAAACCTGTAACAGCGAATGCAAAACAGCATTCGCTGTTGAGTTTTGACAATGTGATGCAGATCGCACAATAGTGGGGATTGGGAAATGTACCCTTTCCCTCACTGTAGTGCAATCCTAGAGTTTGTATATATAAGTAGCAGGGGTTGTGGGTGACGCAGCCCCCCTGAAAATACGTTGTTTACTGTGCAACACACAGTGATGCTGTTCCTGGAAGTGTGGTGAGTGTTCGAAAATGTCGAAGTGGACATTTACAGTCACTACACTTCGAATTTGATTCTGTTTGTTATTTTGTATTTCACGGTTTCATTTAGGAATAACCGCGATTCGCCATTGTGCAATTCGGGGAAATAATAGTAAATCTAATAACATGGTTGGCATCAGCAAGCCAGTACTACATGTATGCATCTGGTTGTTATGATAGAAAACCTGCTAAACTTTGCTTATAATATTACTGTTGGGACTATATTAAGGACCAGTAACTCTAGGCTCAAGAAATATTAAAACCACTATACAAATCTCTGCTAAGACTGCAGCCTGAGTTTTTATTTTGCCTTTGTTCTGCTCACATAAACTATAATGCATTCAGAGATGTTATACCAGACATATCACTCAAGATTAACATTTGTTGCAGTAAAAGACTCAAAAAAAAACTAAAACTGTTTTGTTTACTATTGACTGTTTCATGGTGATTCAATCTGTGCAAGCCAAAGTTTAGAGAATGACATTCTCTGGGCATGACTAGATATTAGGTGGATGGATCAAGCAATAGGTAGAAAAAGCAAAGGATTCATGTCCGGAAATGGATACTTTCAATAATATCTTTAAGGGTAAGCCTTTCCAGGTAAGGGTGACAAGACAATGGAATAACCTATTACTAACAGTTCCACAAACCATGGGATTCATTAACATCTACACTGTGTACACCATTCTGAATGAAAAAACACAAGCATAACTCATACCTTTGTCATTCTAATTTTAGTTTATCTGCTGATTTTCTTGCAGCCTTCAATATTGAGGTAGATTCATAAAGGTCACCACAAAGTATAGAGTATATGTACATTTAGAATAATCTTTCTGAGTGACTAGAAAGCATGAAAAATGTGGTAGGAATTTTCTTGAAAATGGATTGTGTACACTTCATTTATACTTACTGTAGGCATTAATGAATCTGGCCAAACGTAAGGTATTGCTAAATATATGGCCTTAACTAAAGTGCTGGGCTCACATGTTTCAGTATTCATATTGTTTCTTATTTTTAGAATATGGGACTCACCTCAGCTTTCTTCAAGTTCACAGAACCCTGCTTTGCTGTAAACACAGAATAATTAAGTCTAGAGTTTGCTCAATTTTCATCAGATGTTGCCTTTTAATACTTTCTGGAAATCCATCGGGCAGCTTGAGCTTTATTCTTCTGGAGCCCCTCACCCTCTTCACCTAAAATTATCTGACACTTGATCTAAATTTATTGTATTCCATCTGCACACTGAAGTAGCTTTTTCTTTAATAATACCATATTGACATACTCATTAAAAACTTTACCTGCTTTATAGCTTTAAAACATACTTCCTTTTCATACAGGACCCCTAATCTCCTGTTTACTGCGGCTTCTTTCTTTCAGAATGTATATCTTAAACAGTTCCCTTATAACATTTAATCTGTTGCTGAATTACCAACAAAAATCTCCAACCTCACATTCAGTACATTGATTGTATTTACCTCCCTTCTGCAATGTCCTCCATTCTGACATTTTGTTCTATGCTTTACTGGCTCAAACATTTTTCTGTCTGTTCTTCTCCACTGCTTTTTTTTAACAGCTTTCTTTTCCCATTAAGACACAACCCAAGATGATCATTTTCCATCTTCTTAAGAACATTCTTTGCAGTCTTTGAGTCCTTAATACAAATAGTTGAACTTCTCACTCTTTTCTCCCTATAACCTGCCTTCTAATTTCAGTCAAAGCTTTTAACAAACAGTCCCTTAAAATCCAGCTCACTTAATTCTAGTTCAAATGTTTAATCTATTAAAAATTAATCGTATATAGTTCTCTTTATATTTACTGCTGATTTTCAGTTCATTTGTGTTGATATAATGTTTTTTTCTTGCGGTTTCTGTAACCTTGAAGGCTTAGCCAAAGCACTAACTTGTTTTACTTTGTATAAAGTTGGATTTCTGGTCTCATATACTGCATTTAGTTCATTTACTTTTTTTTTATTCCAGATTTGTAACTATGGTATAACAAATTTTTAGTAGTAGTAATGTCTAGGTTAATTTTAAACAAGGTTTGTAATACCTAGTTCATGCTATTTTAGTAATATAGACTAACATTTAGCATATTCTGTGACTAACACACATTTCCCAGTGATGCTGAAAGAATTGTTCTACGTGTAATACCTGCTCTGGTGCAAAAGGTGTTTAAGTAGTGAAAATCACATTTTTGTCTTGTAACAGAAAAAAAGACAGATCTATATTTTTTATCGTTTGAGGAAATGTCACAAGAGTATTTCTTCAGTACTTGGTAGTATCTCATATCATTATAATTTATCTTTCAGAAAAATGGATTCTGACTTTTTAAAGTCTGACTAAAATGCCAGTGATGTTTATTTGTTTTAACTGTTACTGTTGTGTTAAAAATAAAATACCACTTTATGAAAATGTTAAAACTAACAAAACATAAAGTAAGAAACTAATACAGTATTTAAGAGACATGATATATTTTTAACTCCATGCTTTGCAGATGAAAAGCTGATGTGAGCTCATCTCACTACTCAGTAAACCTTCATTGGCTATGATATTACCACTGCACAATTGTCTTATTCGTCATTTTCTCTGAGGCTTGAGTTTTTGGCACAGTTTCTAATCTAATTTTTGTATGAATTTCCTAGGCTTCTACTTGCCAACAAAGCTTTGCATCTCCAGCTTTGTGGGGCTGATAGCAGTATATCAGGTAATGTATGACCAGACAGATTAAGTAGTCCTTTCTACTTTTGGAGTTTGTATGTTTAGTTTGACAAACATGAGCCTGTAACACTGAAGTAACACTTTCTACGTGTATAACAACATTAGAACACTTAAATTCTACATTATCCCTCTAGAGATGTTTGGACAGCTAGTGCTAGGTCATAACTGAGTACTGAAGCAACATTTGCTGGTACTTGATATGAGAAAGGAATCCGACATCTTAAAACAAGTCCAAAACAGTTTGTCTCACAAACTTGTTTAACTGGATTCTATTCAAGTAGATTGAAGGGAATTGTCAAAATCCAAATAGAGAAACTGCTAATTAATTTGTCATGGAGATTTAAATGGGTCTGATCTTTGCTGCTTTATTCATCTGTGAAACTTTGTAGGTCTAGATAGTGAACGTTATATAGATACATGATTGGCTAAACTTAGAACTTTACTGAAATCTAACCAGGTAATCATTGCATATATGCTGATATTATGTGACATTTATAAAGTCACACACTTCCAACACAATTATTTAACAAGAACATATGCTGAACAAATGTACTCATCATGTACATTCCTTGTCGTAAATACATTGGTCAGAGGTAGACTTAAGTAGGGCAAAAATAGTACTTTTAAAATCTCTGAGTATGGCATTCCATGTCCTTTATCTCCAATGACTATATCAGTGAAATTTGCACATTGTTGAAACCATCTGTGGAGAAAAATGCTGCCTTTTTTATTGAAATTGAGATTGTGGTTACATTCAAATGAAAGAGCCTACAGATTGGACAGATTCCAGTGAAATTGAAAATGTGAGGGTGTGGTATTTGCATTGAAAGAGACTGCAATTATTAGCCACCCCCATACAAAGGAAAGACTTTAGAATTTAGCCATATCATGATGAAATATGGACAGTGGTCATCAAGCCTACCACTTCACTGAGGTAAAAAGTCATATGTTTGACTCGGTCTGTGTTTTGCCAAAGCTGCAGACTTTATGTAATAATCAGTCTCATCACAATATAAGGCAGCCTATGGAAACCTGGAAATTGAGGCAGGCTATGGTTACCTGGAAATTAATTAGTCACCAGTCATGAAATGCTATGCATAATGACTCACCCCTCTGTGTTTTAGCCAGCGATACTTTACTACTGCTTAAGGAAATATAGTTTAAGACAATATTTTGAATTGGTTATCTCAACATGAGGTGTGGTCAACTGTAATCAGCCTTGAGAATTGGTCTTCTATAGAGAAAGACAGTTTTAAGTCATCAGCCCATTGCAATAGCAGACAACTTGTCAGTGTTAGTCTTTCTAAATTAGAAACAGCTTGCATAAGGTGCTTGTTTGACAGAATTCACACGGGCACTGGATCTCTGTCAGACATCCGTTATTAAAGTGACTCCTTCAAATAAAATTATACTTGTGTCATCCATTTTTTTTTCTTTATGGACTATCTGTTTTTATTCAGCCTTCCAAAAGAAAGGCACACAGAGAAAGATTTTGTCCATCTCATACAGGTGAATTAATGGTATGAACCCATTTGAATCACATTTGACTACTGGCTTCAGTCTCCCCCATGGCATGTGAATGATTTTAGTTATCAGCTTATCAGCTTATGGAAAAGTTACTCATCTCTGCTAAAGGCAGTCTTTTGTTGGACTGCCTTTTCATGTTAGTGGAAGGTTACACAGTTTCTCCCTGCTACATGTGACCTTCTGATCTTTTAGGGTGTTGATCCAAGTCTCAGATGATATCACCCTGCTGTCCTTTCATTTATTTACAGTTTGTCCGCACTCATTTTTGTCATTAGATACGAATCATCATAATTAGCCTGTTGCCTTTGTTTTTTGTCATCTACTGTATGCGCCTGATTTTATTTTCCTCTGTATTCTTTTCAGGTAGCTTTGCTGCTGGTAGTTGCTGCTGTTCCCCCTCTTCAGAAGATACAGGCAGGGATTACAGAAGATATAGCGTTTCTGCTTGCTGGATTTAATATAAACCTTTCTGATGACAGAAAAGAAGTGGTCAGGCTTGTTCAGTACTACCTCTGGGTAATAGAAGGTAAGCTTTGGGCACATAAGATCTCATGTGATTACTGAAGAAATAAAACTGCACTCACACTGCACTGTTGCTTTTTTGGCATTTTTTTTCCTAGCTAATAGTATTATGTTTTACATTTATGTAAAGTTTGTTAGCATTATTGCTTTTTTCTCAAGATTATATAAGATTTTTAGGTGAACTTGGGACTGTTACGCAGTATAGGGAGATGAGTAAAACATATCAAGTCTGTGATTACTAACATTGTTTTACTTTTAACTGTATGAAACATTTTAATAGTAAATTGACTACACTGATTTATGCAGATTTTCTCTTTGGTATCTCTCTTTCTCAGTAAACTAAACTAAGTTGGTAAAATAGAAATAAATAAGTATGTTGACAACCTTGCCAAATACATGTCATATAGATCAGTAACTGAGATGCTTAACATTTTAGGTTTTTACAAATGTTTTTGAAATTTCCTTCATAGTAAATGAATACGTTCTGTCTAGTCGGTGACTGGACAAGAGGAAAAAGTGAGGAGTCATTTCTTTCCAAGACATCCTTGCTTTATTTCAATAATGATTATGACCACAGTGTACAGTAAATTGGTGGGAGTGTTCATTAATGGTATTAACGTGCTTTGTGGTATTTTATAATACATTTCAAGAGTATGCATTTGTGAAATTTTATAATAGTGAATATTTATTTGCCTGTGCTGGACTCGCTCAGAAGTTGAATATTGGTGCTAGCATTAAAGAAATGGAAGAGTTTGAAATCTATAGTGCTAGGCAAGCATGCAATGCGGATATGCTCTTGTCCTCTACATTTGTGCAACAAGGTGTATGTAGAATTTAAAAACTAGTATGGAAAAGGCATTCTCAACAGAGACGTACGTTCTCTCTGGGTTGGGTTGAGGGCATTGGAGAGGAGGGGTATATGCTGAAAGCTGGTGTTCAGTTCCAGAACTCATGACTATACATCTGGTACAAGTCACTGAATATCTTATTCATTGACATTCTGTTTTTATATTGTTACCCCTGTTTAATAAGTCATAAATATAAACAAAACCAAGGTGTGTATACTATTTTAATACCTCATAATACAGTATTTTAGAAAGGCTATCTGACAAATATAAATGCTCCATTGGTTACAGCTAACATAGTTTGTATAATGTTGTAACTGAAGTGGTTAATGCAGTCTGCATACTTCTTGTCAAATTGTTTTCAGGTATAACTTTCTCTGTGCAGAACTGCAATAGAGTATTACAATTTGGAAATGCATAAGGCTGTGGGCATAGTGCTTGCATGTCAGAATTTATGTAACCTGTTCAAAGCAGACATGCAAACAGTGTGTAGTGCAAGGCCTGTGAGGCTAACAGCTTACAGATAAGTTCTGTGAGGCACATAGAATGTGGCATAGTGCCTTACAATACCATTACATGGGAAGTTTAGGTGATGAGGTATGGAATGAAATGCTTTTATGCATCTTTCTTGCTGTTTTATAGTATCTCACAGTAGTGTAAGCCTTTTACCTAGTAACACTGTAATATGTGAAGCATGGGAACAGGACAACATAGACCCCAAAGCTAGTATTAATCATATCAGATGTCACAGTGTGTTATCGTATTATTTTACACAGTATCTCACTGTGTTCCTATCCTAGTAAATATCCCATCATAAATCTGGATAGCAGGGATTTGTGAGCGGCTGGAGGCACAGTAAAAAGGTTAGCAAAAATATAACAAAGCTGGTGAGTACAACAAAGACAAGGGTAGAAAGGAAACAGAAAATGACTCTGGAAGGGAACTCCGAGCTTTTCTTATTTATAGAACAGTAAGGAGGGAGGGATATATAGACAGAGACCACTGAAGATGCTCAAAAAATCAAAACTACTAAATTAATACTATGCCTCATTTTTTCACAAAGGAAAGCAACAGGAAGGTTTTGTGCAGGGATGGAGATAGAGCAGAATGCAGAGAATAGTGGACACACAAGCAGTTTCGAGATGAAAGAGGTGGAGAAGGAACGGACTGCCTTGCTCATTGGCTAGATAGGCTGCCTCTCAGAATACTCAGCCTGTTTGCTTATGACACAAAGATAGATGAAGTAGTAAAAGATGGGGGGGATAGTCTACAGAATGATCTGGAAAGGCTAAACAAGTGACTGGAAAGATGACAGTTGAAATGTAGTATGAACAGATGCAAAATACTGCACAACATGGTATGATGTATCTGCTTCTGAGAGTGGTACTGATGGCACAGAATGAAAAGAATATGGGATGTTGATTATATCTGGGCTGAACCACTAAGAGCAGAGTGAGAGGGCAGTAGCAGGAAAAGAATATGGGATGTTGATTGTCTGAGCTAAAGCTCTAAGAGCAGAATGAGAGGGAAGTAGCAGCTGAGAGCAGAATGCTAATCCTGTTGTCAGGGGAATAAACCATAGAAGTAATTCCATTCTACAGGACCAAGGTCAGACCATGCCTAGATAATAGCATGCAGTTCTAGAGCCCATACAAGGAAAAGGATATTTGTAGATATTCAGCTAAATCCTGGTCTTCTATCTAGTTCTTTTCCAACATTAACCTCATACCAGCATTAACCTCATACCAGTCTATAATAGTATAACTAGGAATTATTTATCCATTGCTCTCAGTCCTATGAAACCTGGCCGATGAAGTAGAGGCCAGCTCACTGGCACTATCTTTATTGCCCTTACAAAAGGCCTTTGATCTAATTGACCAGAACAACCACCTCCATTACCTGCTACAAATAGACATAAGTCACAGTTCCATACCTTTGTTTCAAGGCTCACAAATCATTACTTTAAAATTCATACATTGATTTCCCAGTCAGTCTTCAAAAATAGAAGTACCACAAGGTTCTATTCTTGCTCCTCTGCTATTTTCCATGTTTTTATATTTACCATCCCTTGACTGAAATCATCTCCCACTTTTTCACTGTGTGGATGATATGGTACTATTTCATACAAACAACTTCATACCCAACCTCCAAACATACCTGCAAATGGATTTCTTAGGCTAATCCATAAAATCTCCCACAAAAGTATCCTTCTCCAGTCCAAACAGAACTATGATTTTTGACACCAAATTAGAATTAAAAAAAATATAACACTCTGTACATTTATGACAACAACAACATCCCCACAGAAAACACTACCTCTTTTAAATGCTTTTGTCACTTGGCTTGACCCCTCCCTTAATTTATCAATCCACCTTGACTGCACAAGGAAAAAGGTTAATTCCCTCTTATTTTAGACCAATTCTTGGGCAAAGGAATTATAATATTCTGAGCTGAATATGACCTCTGCCTCATAGCCTCAGCATCAAAGACAAATTCTACATGCATTCAAAAATGATTATTTGCAGATTTATTATCCAGTCCTCTAAAACTGATCACCACTGTAAAACACTGAAAAATAAAATAAAATAAATTGGCTCCCTGCTGACACTTCTCCTAGGTTCCCAGCTACTCAGCCTCTTATTCATCAGACGTTCTCTACACTAGCAACTAAACTAATTCAACAGACTTCCTTTTACACCCTCAGAGTGCACAACCACACTGCAACCCCCCACAAAAAAACTCTATTGTGAAGATCACAGCTTTTCTATAATAGGGCCAAAGTCTCAGAATGTATTCTCTTACAAATAAGACACTCCATCTTACCCAACATTTAAGGCTCATCTAAAGGTGTACCTCCTGTTATCAGCCAAAGATCATTGCCTCTCATCCAGCCATATCATAAAACATGCACTACATCACGCTCTTTCTCTTGCTAGTAGCACTCTTATTATCCTGTATATGACAGGTCCTATTGCACCCGTCATCACTTCTTACTCAGATGATCTTTTGGTTAATATAATTTTGGCTCATTTATTCACAGCTTCCTTGTGCCTGACTTGGACAGATGTGACTACAAGACTTGGATTGCTTCTAAAACTATCTAGACCTACAAAGTTGATATAAGTATATTTTTGCACTGGCTCTGTTTCAGTGATATTTAATACTTATGTGCTAAATTTATTGAGTTTTTTGAATTTATCACTGTTTTTCAGCCTGTACTTGTTAAAGAAACTCTACCTGTTTGTTACTGTACTTTTCTTTGGTTGTTTTAAAAATATTTTGACATTCCCTAACCTTCTCTGATACTGCAAAAGCTGTTCTGAGTTGGCCAAAGTTTTCCTGACTATGCCAAAATATTTCCAAGTTTTACAAAGTTTTTATGTGTTGGAAATAAGTTCACCAACCCTAAGAAATGTTTACAAGGTTTCTGATACCGCAGGAATTCTTACTTCTGTTGTAAAGCATTTGATACTGCACTTGAGCTCAAAACCAGATTGTTTTACATTACGAGGGTTCTTTTCCAAGACTAACCTCATACCAATACATAATAGTACAATTAGGAATTATTTATCCATTGCTAGCCTAAACACCTGAAGTTTAAGTAATAAATGTCAGCCACTTGAAGTCCAGCTTGATTTGTACAAGTCTAAAGTCCTTGCCTTTACAGAATTTTGGTTAAAAGGTTCCTGGATCCCACTACTATGTCAAGAGATTACCATTTGCTTTTTGACAACAGGCCTGGTGAAAGACAAGGTGGGACAAGATCATCCTAGGTCTTTAATCTGCTAATCTCACAGAAAAATGAGTTGCAAAAACAGATGCAAAAATGTATAAGCACCCTCACTGGATTTTTACTGAAATCTAACCAGGTAATCATTGCATATTTTGTATTTCCTGTATGTACACACCACTACTAGCTCAGATCTTGTTTTAGAGGATCCAGTCAAACAAGTAACCATGCTTGGTAAATATCACAAGCTAATTGTGTTAGGTGACTTCCACTTTGTCATCAATAGGCTAATCTTAAATGTTTAGTTTCTACTTAACTTAGTGGTACAGAATTGAAACAAACAACAACAATACCTCCACCATCTCCTCCTTGGATCTTCTACTTATCAATATTCCTAGGCATGCTGTTTCCCTGAATGCTCCGCCTAACAGCCTTAGTAATACAACCCCCCACCTCCATGTTGTCTACCTGGTCCCATAAATCGCCTACCTAACCCCCTATTTATCTTAACTTAAGATCTAATACAATCCACTGAAGGCACACTACTGAATGAGCTTAAATACAATTGATGAGACCCTTTTCTATAATTCCAGCTATGGATTTTGTCAGTTTCCCATATATATATTGTTAAGAGCAGACTAAACTCTTCCACTTTGGGCAAAGAGACTTTAAGGTCAGTTGGTACCCTGACTTACAGCAACAAAGTAAGAACATAGAGACTGCCTGGAGGCATTGGAAAGAAGATTTGGTTAATGCTGCTAAGCTAGAAACCTCCCAGCCCCTTAGAAAATACATAGATACTAATATAACCATACTCAAGGTCAGCCCAAACTGTACACCTCCATCAGCCACTTCAGTACTGGAAATCAGTAAAATAACTTGCTTCCCAAACTCTTCCACAAAACAGCTTTCAAACAATGCCATCAACATTAAAATGCTAAATGAAATAAGTGACAGTGTAATTCTTCCCTCTCTCAGCAGGTTCAAGCTTTGGTAGTGTCACCCAGCCACAACTGCAAACAGCTACATTGGCTGACTGATTCACCACTGTTCTGTTTGAAGGCAATTAGCAAAAGCGAGTTAGAAAAACTTCTAAATAGTAATAAACCTTCCTAAAATACAGCTTACCAACTTTTCGTCTCCTCTACAAACTAGGTAGTGATATTCTCTGTGAGCCCTTCTCATGTGTTCAGCTTATCCCTTAGCTCAAAACAAGTACCCACTCATTTCAAACATGCAACCACACGCTCTCTTCAAAAAAAAAAATATATTAAAGTTAGATCCAGCAGTAAAGTTGTTCAAACGAATTCTATATAATCAAATGCTAGAGCAATTCATAAATATGATAGCACTGTCACAAAAGCAACAACTTCATAGTGAAGTATAGTACTGTTACATGGTTTAAAGGTCATGTCACAAATAGGTCTTTTGCAGATGCTGCCAGTGGTCTATCAACACTAACCAGCAGCCTAGAGAGGCATCAAGATTCAGTTACAACTACTCTGCTGCCTATAAACATCACACCTGCCTGATGTAAACGACATACTTTGTCAGTGATATCGTTATTACTAAATCAGGGAAACATGACTACTCAAAGAAGGATTTTGCAGTTTTTTAGAAAAAAGCTACAAAAGAAATCTCTTGCTGAATAGAAACAAACCTACTGTCATGCTGTTCGACACTCCTGACTTGCTGTATACATTCCTCTTTTACTGCTTCATCCAAATGGCCAACCATTTCCTGCTGTTTCTCCACAGAAATACCCAAGAGCCATGTTAGACAATTGCCTTACATTTCACCACCATACTGAAAAACAAGCTTATATGGTTAATGTTCCATTAAAAGTAATTTATAAACTATCTCACTTTCTTATAGTAGAGGCTAGTTGTTCAGGAGCTATTAATGTGCTCCTACCCAGAAAGAAATACACTGTGCCACAATTTGCTTTTTTATCAGTACACACTTCTCTTCTTCAAAAGACTGTGGATAAAATATTAAAATATCACTTTGTCTTCTATCACCTAACATCATTGCTTCACTTTAAATCAAATTATATGACTATCAGTTAGAAACATCAATATACTTCTTTTGAGTAAGTTAACATTCAGGCTCTTTATGATAGCTGTTGTTCATACCTTAATACCACATTACAAGTTAGAAGCTGTCCTCTACTCTGGGAGACCCGTCAACCCCACTTTACTCTTGCAATTACTGAAAAATCCTTTGCAAGGCTAGCTCTTTCTGTCTGGAATCACATTCCTGACTACAACAGAGATGCTAGTAACCGAAATACTATTTCTAAATCATTGTGTCTACATCACAAAAACAAATGCCTGTGAATGTTTTTACCTAATGGTTAAATGTTTATCTCTGCTTGCAGCAGCTGGCAATGTCAAGTGCAGGACCCTCCATAAGTAGCTATTATCATTACACTGTACTGTTTTTTTTAATTTTAGTTCCTGATCCACAACTTACTCTAACCCATTTAAATTGTCTGGTAAATTACTATTATTTGCTTCTCGGAGTCATTGGTGTATTATTTTTTAGTTATGTTGCAAGTTATCTTCTTACTTGAAATATAAAATTGTTGATAATGTTACCAAGACTGCCTCTCCACAGGCTTAAACAATTGTGCAGATTTGTTTTTCTGCATTTTCATTCATGTCAATAAAACATTTCTAAATGATTCTGCAACATTATTTCTGGTGATCAATGAAGTTCTGTTCAATTTCAGTCTTGGACAACTAATGCAACAGCCTACGCAACCTAACCTCATCACTAACAGTCATTCCCTTCTGGATGTAATCATCACTGACAACCACAATCTGATCTAATTTCATTCAGCCCTAAGACAAACTTGTATATCAAAAAATTGAAGCACCCTGTCTGTCACAGACTGGCCTTTTATATTAAACCTCAACAACCCAGTCTCTTAAGGTTAGTGAACTTATTTCCAAGGGTTCCTGATATTGCAGGAATTCTTCTGTTGTAAAGCATTTGTTACTGCACTTGAGCTCAAAACCAGTTTGTTTTACATTACAAGGGTTCTTTTGCATTCTGATGGAAGCAGAGAGCTAAATTCAACCCATCCAAGGTGGGAACTACTGGTTGATAGCTTATTGTATTTTCATGTGATTGGCCTGAGGGTTTAACTTTATAAAAGTCTTTCATTCTGCTGGTATAAAAGCCTTGCACATATAAGCAAACTTCTCCACTTTATATTTAAAAAATATAGGAAACCCTCTCCATAGACTCCTACTGTTCACAGCTACTTGAAGACCTGCCATTCTGTCCAAAGGGTGGTACCACTGCCCGTCATCTAATAGTATACTACTAAACACTCTCACTTTGACCTTTAAGTGACTCTCTTAGTCCTTCCCATCTAGAAATTGTGTTTTCCTGCCTTACATAGCGTAGATTAGATACATACCTGCTGAATCTTGACTGTTTGGTATCACTGTGCTCTTAAACCAGCTATCTTACATTGAGGGACTCCCTGCACCCTTGTGGCAGAAATGTGTAGCTCAGGACGCATCTGAGTTGGGGAATACTTGAGAAAGGCTCAGTATGGGGTTTTCCCATTGGTAGTTATCTTAAAACTGTTGGAATTAGCCTGTATATAAGCCTTGTGTTTGCACAGGTTTGCTCTCTGTTTACCAGAGCTGCTCAATGTTTGGCAACTTTAGCCAGATGTAAGGAGAGCATTTGCACTGAAATCCAAGGCATCCACTGAAAAAAAATGAAAAAATAAGCATATTTAAGCCAGCTCTGCACTTTAACTGTCTATAATTGAATTACTGCTTCATTTTTGCTGTTTGTGACCTAGCCCGCTTCCTTCACCACATTCAGAAAAATCCTGTCACAATGGGCAGGCAGTTTCCCATCATTTCTCCTGCCAGCTTGATTGATTTGGGCATCTTGAAGCAATGTAGCAATCGCTTCATATATACTGACAACCATTTACTCCTAAAGCAAACTAACACCCTATGTGAGAGATGCAAATGCACTGTGGAACTGGAGTCCGTTCTCTCACGTAAAAACCAAAAAGAGAAAATGGGGATACTTTGGAATTAACATGGCTAAGCTTGTAAAAGCTCTAGGGTCGCTAGTCTAGTAACCTCCTATGAACATGTGAACCTATAATTTCTCCTTCCTGTTACTCACAACCTCTGAATAATATCCCTCACTCCTCCCAATGATGATCCTATTATTCACACTTAGCAAACAGTTGTAATTATCACACAGACCCATCACTTTCTACATGAGCTTTGTCTTGATTTTTATAAATAATATATATTACAATTACAGCTACTCTTTACATTTTATTAGTTGCTTGAAGGTATTTTACAGATTTGCATTTTAATTACTCTTGTTCTCTCTCATTAAATGTAATTCTGATTTTCTTTGTATTCCCAAGCCAAGACTGAAATTGGTCAGTTGTGATCAGCGGTCTACCCTGATAAACAAGTTTTAAATAAATAAATTAAAATAAATTCATCAAAAAACAATAGAAAGATCCATGGGATGGAGAACTAAGGGTATCAACAGAGACAAATGAACTAGAGCGCTTCACATCTGAGACCAGGAAGGCCAAAATATTGTGCACACGATCCCATCAGAAGATGAGGGGTATCCTAAATGAGAATTACAGTAGAGGGAGGAAGGAAGAGTATGCAGGAAGTAGATTGCATGGACAAACTATTGCCTAGATTTCTGAAGCTGAAAGTACACATATACATAGAGGGCTGCAGACCCATGGAAAGGGCTACCAAAATGAATAATGGAGAAGAACTCTACAGAGGCATTTAAGATGCTGACAGGTACAGTAAGGTAAATCGGGGAGGTTGAGATTGAGGAAAGATGTAATGTTAAATGCACTTAAAGGGTGGGGTGGATAGGTTTATTGTTTCCTTCTTGACAATTTAATTTAATATAAATGCTGTGTCTTTCATATCATCAAATAATTTCAGTTATTTTTGGAAAAAACAAAATTTCTGGTCCATTCCAGTGTTGCATGTTTTCTGTTTTGTCACTCTGCATGGTGTCACTATTAGTTGAACTGTATATCTTCAAGTTTGGTAATTGTGCCATATTCTTCGCTCCTGTCAGCCTGTACATGATTGTGTTTATATTTACTTTGTATTCATGAGTATATTGGTCCTTTACAGAATGCAGAACTATCTCTGTATCAAACAAGACTTATTGCATATATTATTATACATACCATGCTAATGTTCTGGGAATACCATACATTCTACATTCTACATTCTATCCTGATTTTGTTTAACAATTTTATTGGGGGGGTTTAAAGTTGTACCAATTCTTATTCTGATGTGTGGTCCCTTCCTGTTTGGCATTATAGAGATCTTTTCTATTCAAATTATTTTTTTACAGTGCAGATATTAAACTGAGGTCCCATCTACTTGAACTGGTGGTAGCTCAGTGACTATAAAAGATCACTTGGTACTTGTTGAAAATAGTAAAGGAAATTCCCTAGGGGACTGGTCAAATTTTACTTAGCATGAATGCAACACCAATTCTTTTCTGAAAAGAGGCTGCTGGTCTTGTGCAACCATCTCTGTCAACAAAGAGCAACAGCATAAATGGATAGATAAAATACATTTTTGTACTTTATTTGTTCCACCACCGTTCTACTTCGTATTTACTTCCCATACTTTACAAGTCCTTTCCATACCTCTACTACATCTCTGCACATTAAACTCCACTGTAACTATGTCTTTAACTGTACTCTGTTAAGTCTATCATAATGCATATTCACTAGCTCTGATAAATTGCTTGGTACTGTCACCACATTAACCAAAGAAGCTGCTCCTTCATTTTTCTAAGAGGATCATTGTCCCATCTGCTCTAGTCAATTATCATTCTCTTCAGTACACTCTAGAAAATTCTTCCTTCCCATCATCTACTTGATCCAGTCACATCAAGTTCACCGTTCCCTTATCCTTTTCTGATATTTCTCCCACACCTTCTCCTTTAATCGACCCAAAATATTCTGTCATTACTTATAAATCTTATTCTTTTTCCATATACTTAAAAAAACTTTACTCTTTTTTTCTACCCTCTTACTGTGAAAAATATCTTCTTCTTTCACATCAGGTAAAAATAAAATAGCACTTTTCCTGCAATCACACCTGAGATCATATGCATACAGCTTTTCTATATTACTACTGTAAAATAATTATTCTATAGTTTAATCCCTTCCTAGCACACACCATTTTCTTTCAACCCTATCTTCTCAAGAATATTTGTCTTCATTTTCACAAAAATAATTTTAGCATGTTCCTTCAGTGTAGCTACACCAGGCATTCCCCAGTGTTTTTCCTAGTGAAGATGTACATTTAAACCAGGGTATCCCTCAACACATGCAAATCCACTTGCAGTGCAAGTAATATGATCAAATGTGCACATCCTAAACAACAAATGTGCAACAACAGGACATCTTGGCTCTGGTAAGGAGTCAAATAAGTTAACTTAAGAAATTATTCCAATAAGCTAAGCTACAAATAAGTTTACCTTTTCCTTATATTCTTAACATTCAGCAGGGTTTGATCCAAATACAATTACTTAAATATATCAAACATTAACAAAGCAATTATTTCAAAAACTCACTTATTAATGGAAATAGTACAGAAAAACTGGGGGGTTGTTTTGGTATTATTTCTTACTCTGCCTTCAGGGAGCTGTTGCAGTTCTCTGGAAAAGAGGATCTATAATGCAACATTAATTACATGCTAATCATAATAATAAAGGTATGGTTTACCTGAAAGCTGTTGAATTTCGGAAGACAATAATGTGCCTTAAACATGATATTTGGGATACTTGGATTGATAATCAAGGAGGCAGAAAGTTATTAATAATTCTAAGTAATATGAATTTAATCGTTGCCAGTGATTTTAATTACATTTTAGATAACAACTTGAACCTCAGCAATAAAATAACATAGAATTTTGGATTTAATACCAGCTTTGAAAAAATTGGTTCAAGTTTAAATCTAAAAGATTTAGGAGATAATAAAGACCATTTATGGTTTGCAAATTATTCTTTTGTTGCAATCAGATTTTCTTAGTTTGATTTCAAATTCTGGACATTTCAAAATATTGCAAGTGTTATCTAAGATCTTAATTGCCTATTTTTAAGAGTCATACTTATAATAAAGAAATATCTTTCTCCTGTCATAGTTCCCATTAATATGATAAAATGTTGTGATGTTAAAGAATGGTTCATCAGGGAAATGAATAATTTTTACTACATAGTGATAATTTGAAACTGAGAGAATATGTATTATGGAATTATTTAAATTGTACATTTATGGCAGGATTCAGGATTTCCTATTTGTATAGGAATAAAATTAAAGACTGTGATAAGCAACTGGTTGAAATTCAAAATCTAAATTTGGCAAGTACTAATGCCCAGAATGATTAAAAATATTAGACCTTATATTTTCTCTGAATAAAAAAATATATAGCAACAAATTCACATCCATAAAACTGCTTTAGTCCTAGGGAAAATTAACAATTATTCTTTATCTCCACAAGGTGTTAAATGGTTTGTGATTTACTAAATTGGAATTATTAGAGTATCTTGACTATAAATTCCACATTGATAGTCTATGCTGGACTACAATCATTTGATAAACAAAATATAAATTTTTATTAATAGGAATAATGGTTTTACTTAAGATAGCATAACTTATTTGACTAATGATATTAAAATGCTGCAAAATCTCATGTCAAATAAAAATATAAAGCTATTGGTCTAGGTGGAGTTCTAGAAGATAAGGAACATGCTTATAGACCATTATCATTAACTATTGATCACAAAATAACTGCTAAAAACAAAAAAAAAAAACAGCTTTAATCCATTATGATCAAATATCTTTCCGACTAAAGACTAACTCAAGGCAATATACAAAATCAATGTTTAATAAATTACGTGTGTTTTTAAAAAAAATAAAGAAGCTTGAACAATGAGAAAGCATTTGATTTTGTAGACTGCACATATCACTTTAAAGTTTTATAAACATACAACAATCCTAATATGTATTTTGAAGGAATTATACCATAATTCGAAAACCTGCATAAAAATTGGTTCATAACCTGTCTAGGGAAATAATTGCAAAGAGTATCAAACAATGTTATTCCTTGGCCATTATTAACTGCTTTGGCAATACTTTCTTACATTAGAACCAGCAGTATGACTGAAGGTATTAAATTTAGTAAAAGAAAAACTATATTTTTTGAAATTATTTACTTTTTATAAAATCTAATATAAATAATTGATTTCATTAAATGGACACTTTATTACTGTAGTTCATAAGGCTATCTTGTATAGAATTTAATAGGATTATCATCATATTAAATCAGTAATTAAATCCTGATATAAAATATAATATTCATATGACTGAGAATGCAATTGTATTATTAAATATGACTCAGAATCTACTGTTAAAACTAATTATAAAGCAAATTTTACAAATTATTAAACTTTAATTTCAACATGGAATAAAATGTACTGCTTTTTTGAATGTAGATTGTCTTATCCAAATTATTTTTCTACTATAAATATGGCTCCCAAAATTTCTTTGCTTCCACAAGACATTATTTAAACCAAGTTAGTAAAACATTACTTTCCTTGTTATGGCATCCATTTTAGTTAAGAATAACAATAAAAAGCCATACGAGGTTATAGGATAATGGGAAACTGTTTTTTGAAGTATTGGGACATATACACAGTCTTTTCTTTTAAAGCAATTATTCACTGGTTTGATCCTGCATATAATGCAATCTGTAAGACATTTTCATTTTTTTCAATATACTAATCTGAGGACTTATAAAACAAGCAGAACATAAAAGTAGGAAAAATAAATATTTAATGTTTCCCCAACGACAACCAGGAATATTAAACAAGAGGCAAATGTTAGTACAGCCTGGATTCCACAAGAACGCAGTCAGGCAATCTGTGTATAATAAACATTCAATCCAACAAACGTATAAAAACAGTAAAAACAGTAAATGTTCATAAAAATATACAATGTGCTACAGGTTAAGCGCTTTTATCCACTTCCACTGTGGACTTCATCGGAACATGTAGCACTACAAGCTAAATGATTAAATACACATTTTTTGGCGCCAATGGATTTTTCAAAAAATTAAAGCTATATGCTGCCTAAATACCTTTGAGTAGGGCTGCATATAATCTCATACATTGATTCTGACAAATCTTCACAAATATTTCATGTTTACTCACACATGATAGCAATGTAAATCAATCAATAGTATGAAAAGTGGGTGTACAACTGATGTGCACCCAGTAAATAAATTACTGAATCCAGAATCTCATGCCCTAGCTACTAATATGGGCTTAATAAGAATATTGTCATTTAATCCTGGGAAGGTTGTAGCATCAAGCAGCAATTGCCACTTTACTTCCTTCTGTCCCAATATAGCCTTTATATTACCATCTCTGGGATTTACCCTAACTTGTTCTAAAATACCAAATTTAAAACTATGGCTATTCCCCCACTTCTCTATATGCCTATATAAGGCATTATTTTTGTCCTGTTTCCTAATCCTATATAGATGGCCATAGATTTTATTCTTAAGGCACCTATCAGTTTTTCCCACATAATATCCGGAACATACTGTGCATTTAGCTAAATATATATTACATGTTTAGTATTACAATTCCCTATTTTAAATGAGACCAGTGTTATTAATATTTCCCAAAACTATCTTGTCATCCTCTAGTATAGCATGGCATTGTCCACATGCCCCACACTTCCTATTATGACCATTCCTATTGTTCATCCTAGTCATCTCCCCACATCTTTCCAGTCTTCTCTTTATATTCTGTCCAGTCTTATAAACAAAAACTGGTGCCTTCCCCACAAGTTGTGTAATATTCTCATCAGCCGTAAGAATATTCCAATTGTGCGTAATAACTTTTTTAACTTGATTTACATAAGGGCCATACTACACATGTACGGTTAAAACACACTTCATTGTCAGCAAATGTTGTACTAAGAGGCGAGTTCTGTAACATTCCCGTGCCTAATAAAGGTTTATATTTACCTCTCCATTCACTTATAACATATCTAGTAATGTCATTTTTTTAATCCTTTAGGGTATCCCCTTTCACTAAACATACTTCCTATAAAGTTAATCTCTCGCACCATATCCACATATTGTGAAGTCATTCTGGCAGCTCTAATACACTGCCCTTTTAATATATTCTTCACTAAGCCTCTTGGATGATTACTTGAATATTCCAAGTAGGCATTGCTAAATGTATCCTTCCTATGGATACATGACTTAAACCCAGTGGGTGTATGGCTAACAAGTGTGTCCATATACTATCAGTATTGTAATTATAGGTAAATTTTAAATATGTACTGGTGTTATTTAAATATTCAATAGATTGCTTGAATCTGTCCAGGGAATCATCCCATAGGATAAAAATATCATCCAAAAAGTGAGTGTAGTATCCAATACTACCAAAAAACTCGCTCATGAACACATAAACCAGGTTGGCAAAGATGGGAGCACAAGCGGCTCCCGTCGCTACCCCTCTGGTCTGTCTATAATGTTCTCCTTCATAGAAGATACAATTATGGTCCAAAGCAATGAACATACATACTACAATGAGGCTGACACTGTCCCATTCCATACCACCATACTTCCTGATGCTGTTACAAAAGGCATCCAAACCTTCTTGCTTGGGAATACAGGAAAAGAGATCAACCACATCTATTGTGATGTATATAAGCTCCCTTTTCCATAAATTAGTTGTTAATCTACTCAAAAAATCCCAAGAATCTTTTATAATATGTGGGACTCTGTCATATATGTGTTTTAGCCTCCTGTCTCCTGTCGATCACTACACCTATAGGAAATGTCTTGGGTTGACTACCTGAAACAATACGTAGGAAGGGTTTTTTTTATATTCTTGTGTATCTTGGCAATGCCTACTATAGTAGCTAATATGGGAAACTCAACTCTCATGAAGTTGTAAATTTCAGTACTAATTCTGTTCTCCAGATGATATTCTTCCAAATACATGTCTATACGCCTATATGCAGTATGTATCTCATTAATAGACACTACTTCATAATTACCAGTCTGATGTAAGATCTCATACATTTTGTTCACATACTCCATAGAATCGTAAATTACCACTCATCCACGTTTATCGGGTTTCATGACCCTGATATTATGGTCACATATGAGTTGCAAAACATTTTCTTCCATAGTCAAATTATTTGTAACTTTTTTACCCTTAAGAACTCACAGACCCACCAACAAAGAAACTACCTTGGACTGGATACTTACTAATAACCCTCTTCAAACCTACAATGTAGGGATCCTCCAAGATGATCTAAGTGACCACTCCCTAACCTACTTTATCAGATCTAAAACCAACCTCACTCATTCCAACATTGCCAGGACTGTTCGCTGCAAAAAACAATTTAAACATGATCTATTCCTGACAGAACTTAAACAATGTAATTGGTCTCCACTAAAACATCTTCCACTTGATGAAGCAGTAGCCTATTTTAATACCACATTCTTATCCATCCTGAACCACCATGCCCCATTACGCTCTATTAGATGCAAAGCTAAACCAGAACCCTGGCTCTCGAATACTACTAGGCATAAAATCCATCTGAGAAACAAAGCCTGGGCTAAATGGCGTGCTACTAAAAACCCACTAGATCACTTAATTTTTAAACAACTAAGAAATAATACTAAAATAGCCATAGTGCTAGATAAAAAGAACTACTACCTTCAAATACAGCAAACCCATCTTAATAAGCCTCAAATGTTTTGGAACAACATTAACAAACTTCTGCACCCAGGTCAGTCTACCACCCCTAACCCTCTAGGCTCTAACCCAGACAATCCCATTCAAACTGCCAACTCCTTTAATTCATTCTTTACCAACACCATCCAATCTCTTGCTAGCCATCTTTCACCAGACACATCAAATCTGCCTAACGCACCTTTAAATCCTCCTCCATCCTTTCAATTTCAACCAGTCCCTACTTCTACTATAAGCTCTCTTCTACTAAAACTGAAACCTTCCACCCCTTCTGCTGACCAACTCCCAGCAGAATACCTTCAAATTGCTGCCAGACCCATTGCCTACCCCATATCCATTCTTATTAATAGAACTATCAGTGAAGGATATATCCCATCCATCTTACATTATTCCTCTACACAAAGGTGGGAACTCTAGTGAATACTCCAACTTTCGTCCAATAGCCTTACTATCTCCTCTGGCAAAAGTTATGGAAAAATGTATACAGAAGCAACTTCTAAACCACCAACTCCAAAATAAACTACTGGCAAACTGTCAACATGGTTTTAGACCCTACCACAGTACCACCACTGCCCTGCTATCATTTACAGATTGCATCAACAACAAACATAACAATGGCCTTCTTTCCTCTGCAATTTTCGTTGATTTATCCAAAACCTTTGACATGGTTCATCATCAGCTGCTCTTGCATATTATAAAATCACTTTCGCTAGATCCATTAGCCATCAACTGGTTCAAATCTTACCTCGATAACAGAAAACAAGCAGTACTTTGGCACAATAATCTTTCTAATCTCTTACCTATCTCCCTGGGTGTCCCTCAGGGCTCCATATTAGGCCCTCTCCTATTTTATATCTATATTAATGATCTTCAGTCAGCAATTCCACATTCTGCCTGCATTCAGTATGCAGATGACTCAACTATTATCTGCTCAGCTACTTCTCAAATCGACCTGCATAACATCACCCAGAATGCATTTAATACTGTTGAACAATGGTTTACAAAACGTTGCCTCCTTCTAAATCCAAAGAAACCTAAACTTCTACTCTTCTCCCCAACCCGTAAGTCCACCCCCATCCATTTTACACTTACATCTAACGATGGTACTGTTATCTCTCCAGACATCACAACCAAACTCCTAGGAATAACTATAGACAACAACCTCAATTTTGACACGCATATTAACAGTACAATAAAAACAATCAACAAGAAACTTGGATCCCTCTATAGAATCAAACCCTTTCTTACTCCAACAGCCAGGACTGCTATAGCCAGAACACATCTCATCTCTACATTACTCTATGCATCACCCATTTATACAAACCTTTCTAAAGCCAACATTAACAAGTTGACTGTATCCTATAATAATATTGCCAGATTTGCTGCTGCCTCTCCTTTTCGAACTCATCACTGTCTAAATCTTAAACAACTTGATTGGTTAGAGTTTCTACACCATCTCCACTTTTCTCAGCTTACAATTGCCCACAAAACCCTACACCAATCCTCCAATACTCCTATTCTTGCAAGCCTCCTTACCCTCTACCAAAATCCGAAAAACCTACGCTCTTCTAATAAACTTCTGATTAACACCTGCAGATCCAACAATTTGGCAGGAGACTCCCTCTTCTGCAATTCCATTGCTAAGCTTTGGAATGCTCATCCCTCTGAACTTACAACTCTCTGCTCTCATACTCTTTTCAAAAAGAAGCTTAAGCTTCATCTCATGACTCACTGGTTATGCTCCTGTTCTATCCCTGACTAACTGCTGCTTCCTCTCACCTACAACCTCCTGCTTTAACTAGCCTTCTCTTCTAACTCTGCTCAGGATGTAACTTTTTACTGAAGTCTTCATATAGATATCAATAGTTCATCGATGTTTATTGCTCTGACCATGCCTTATACTTTTGAAAAAAAAAAAAAAAAATTTATGCTCTGTTTTTGTATACAACTAATTGATACTTCTTCCTTGACTCTATTTTGCTGTATTCTTCTGTATACTTTTTCATGATTGTAATTTGATGTTTTTTATTGTATATTGTTATTTTGTATATCATTTGTTAATGGCTTATTGTACTCAACATGGAGCCTCTACTGAAAATGGACATGTATCCAGCTAGACTAGCCCGGTCAACAAATGTAAAATAAAATAAATAAATAAAGTTTTGTTGCATCTTATATATTTCTCTAGTAACTACTTTTTCATATGTGACAATGCTGGGGTGTGTGGGGGGAACATATGTACTTATTTTTTTAAGCATGCTATTTTTCCTCTTACATACCTCACTACCTTTTTGGGAGGTTCTGTCATTAAAGAATACAGCTAAATTGAGCTTCCTCAAATAAAGCTTAAATTTCCATTGGTGCCAAAAATGATGTATTTAAACATTTAGCTTGTAGTGCTACATGTTCTGATGAAATCCACAGTGGGAGATGGTGAAAGCGCATAACCTGTAGCACATTGTATATTTTTATGAACATTTACTGTTTTTATTGTTTTTAGAAGTCTGTTGGATTATATTTTTATTATACATTGATTGCCTGACTGAGTTCTTGTGGAATCCAGGCTGTACTAATGTTTGCCTCTTGTTTGATATTCCAGAACATAAAAGTGTAGGACTGATCAGCTGCATATTATGTACTTTAAAATGGCTGAAGATTTAATTTCTTGCCTCCATATTCAGCCTTTCTGTAACTCATGGTATTTTCTGTGATACCTAGAAGCAGGCTATTGTGACCACAAATGCAAAAGCTAAATATTTATCTCTGTCTTAGCATTGCAGACACAGGCACAGACTTCCAGCCCTAATGAAAATGTTAAAAATAGTATATCTTACTTCAGATAATTATAATATTTTAAATTCTGTCTGTCCAGGTATAAGCATGACTTCCATAAAGTTTGGAGTACTATAATAGTCCTGAACTTAATTTATTCATTCTTTCACCAATGCCTTCTTTATCCTCAGATCATGGAGGAGACCGGCCATATCCCAACAATCAATGGGCGTGAAAGGGAGAAATAATCCTTAATATGATGTCACACCACTGCAGAATGCACACATCATAGAACAGTTTAGTGGACCCCAGTTAACCTAAAAACACTTACGTTTGCGATGTGGGAGGAAACAAGAGTGCACAGCTAAAAGCCATGCAGACATGGGAGGGGATATTCAGACTCTTCACAGAGAACACAGCAACTAGGACCTGAATCATAAAACTAAGAGCTGTGAAACAGTATTAGTAAGTACTGCAACACTAACCTATTACAGTACGTAGTGATACAGACAATGGACTGATGCCAAAATATCTTCATTAATTGAGCTAAGACATTCACTGCAGTTAATTATGAATGTCTTAACATTAAGGTACAAATTACAAGCTTCTTTCAGGAGTGGTCATATTAGCTAGATTACAAGTTGCCTATGCAATAGACCCTCTGCAAGATTAGGATTCAAAATCCCTCATCTGAGCCATATAATAAAACTACAGTGGAGTATCACAAGGATCCATCTTGTTTATGAACTCCATTCCCGTAGCCAGAAAGAATCCAAATATACTCATTTGTACAATGAGTTCTATTGTCTGGCTCCCTTCCAGTTTCCTTGCATCAGCAGTATATAGCTCATAACATTGTACACTAAATCTTTCTGTGGTACTCTCAGTAGTCATTACTAATTGTTATTTTGTTCTAACCGAAAATGTCATGATATCATGATCAGAGTGGACATGCTGATGTGATTTTCTTTTGTTATTTGGGCTTCATTTCTCCAATAATACCATCTGAAATGTTTGATGATCTCTCCCTGCTCTCCTATACCGAACATTGTATCTCACTCTGCTCTCCTCTCCTGTACCAGATATTGCTATTTACTTAGAATGGCAGTACTCAGGATTGCTACTAACACTGACAGTTTTTGAACTGACTATATGGAACTTTTTTCCACTGGTAGACTGTTGGGTTCTTTGTCACATTTTAAACATGCTGTAATAAGCAGTTTCTCCTGTTGCTGCAAAACAGAGTTTAAGTTGGATTTGTTTTAAATACAGGAATCACTTTGCACAGCTCATCTCTGTTTTTGTCCTTGACTTCAGGCTTCTTCAGTCTGAAATTACAATGTATAAGAGCTGTAAAATTACAAAAGCTCAAAAGGTTTCACCCTCATGCTCAAACACAGCAATCATGGATAAATCCAGAATTACACAAGCCCTGTTGTGGATTATTGACAATTTTTTGTAAATATTCATATAGCATTAACAAGTCCATTAAAATTAAAAATATGTTGCACAGTATCAACGGAAAATATTTACTGATGAATATCATGTTACCGTACTACTAATACTGTAATGAGCAGGATTTTTTCTTTGGTCTAAGAACGTTCTAATTTAAGTATGTGTAAATAAGTAAATCTAATTTATTCTGTCTTGTTTCATCTGTCAATTTGTAAACATGATGGATTAGTTACGTTTTTTTGGCTAGATTTCTACATGTGCATGGCGCTTCTAACCCTTGTAACTAGTGTACATCTTGCTTTATGTCTGGCTTATAGGTAAAAAGTAATTTTTTAATCAGCCCAGCAAACAATAAATAGAGTTAATATCATTCCACAGAGATTAACAAAGGTGGCATGAGAACTGAGCCAAGACATAAAACAAAAATGGGCTATGCAACCCAAGATGAGAAAGGCAAGGAAAGGGATGATATAAATCTCTAAATACCTAAAGTATTTTATTGGGATTTAGAAAATGCTAAGGTACTATAAGGCTAGAAATGGGAAACATTGGAAGAAATGCAGACGTACTAAATCTTACAAGATGCAGGACATGGCTGTAACTATACTCCTTAGTAATGGGAGTCCAAGTATTGACAGCTTGTTGAAAAGGCTAGATAGCATTAAATAATTATTGGTAAAAATCTAACAAGTATGATCAGTGTGACTCACACACATGATTATTTACAGTATATCAGTGCTTCCTGGGCATTCCAATATATGTAGCTGCATGTTGCATATCATATGCAGACTGACATCAGTAATAAATAACATCTGCCTTGTTTTGTAATAAATAACATCTGCCTTGTTTTCTTCTTTTCATGTGCAGTTTGCTTCATTTCTGCATTGGTTTTCTCCTGCTTTATAACTTTATCCATGATAATGAAAACAATGGTGCAGCACAGGTAAGCAATTCATCCATACACATTCAATGTAGTTTCTTTTAATAACATTGCAATTAACTGTGTGTCTATATGCATCATCTGATTTATAAAGTTATACTTGTATTGTTATTTTTCAATACTTTCAATGGCTAAAACTTCCTGGATTTTGAATATCCTAAAGTCAGTTTTCTGAGTGTGGAAATTTTTTTCATGTTTTCTTTATAGTTACTTAAATGAAATAAACTGCTCCAGTATAATTAATATTTAGCTCCAATGAATGGGCTGTGTACCACTGAAGTTCAAGCATGAAGAGGCAAAAATGTCCTCATTCCTTGTCCTGAGTATGGTCCACCACTAATTTATCTAAAAGTATTGTTATCCTTACAACAGACAAGAACAAACTACTTTATTGTTTTTTCATTTCTGTACAAGGAACACCACTGTGATACCATACAGAAACAAATGGTTATTAGTTGAGGCAAGAGGACATTTTTAGAAAATACTTTATTCTAGAAGCTGTAGGTTAATAGGTTATTACTAAACAGATGATTTTGGCAGATCATTTGAAGGCTAGCCAAAGCAATAGTCATTACATGTTTTCCCTATTGACAAAGGTTTGAGGGCTCAGGCAAGAGGTGTATTTGCAATTCTCACACCATTCGTCATGCCTTATTTGAAGAGAGTTGGGGGACTACTTTGTTTAATATGGTAGCAGAGTCTAATTCAGAGGAAGGGAATTATTGGGAGAGGTATCTATCCCATCATTAATTGTTATTTGTGTTGCTATGGAAGTTTAGGTCTCTAGTATGCATTTTTGTAGTGTTGCACATTTTATGAATGTGCATAAAGTCAAACAGGTCAGGGTCATTGGTGGCTTTGTAAGCTAAGAAGAGGTCACATCTCAGAAGTTACAGTGTCGAGTTGCCAGCCCGGTGCCCAACCTTCCACAGAAGGTACACACATGCACACACTCACACCTAGGGCCAATTTAGAGTATCCAATCCGCCTACTGCATGTCTTTGGGATGTGGGAGGAAACCGGAGCACCCGGAGGAAACCCACACAACCACAGGGAGGACATGCAGACTCCGCACAGAAGGCACCCCAGCCGAGAATCGAACCGGAGAACCTCTTGCTGTGAGGCAGCAACGCTAACCGCTGCACCACTGTGGCCACCGTGCTCCCATATTAGTATATGTTCTATAAACTGCCATTTCTTTGCCTTGACCTCTGAATTTATTTCATCTGAGGTTGTGTGGAACCCTCCACACTACACCTAGAATTAGCCATTTGTCTGACTGAAATGTTTTAACAAAAAAAAAAAAAAAATCTGAATATTGCTCAAAATCTGTATGATTTACTCAGGTTGGAAAAACATCATGTATTGTACTATTATACACTGTAACAGGGCTGTATAATATATGCTTTAATGTAGTTATTTTACTTGGCAACCAATAAGACAGATGAACAGAAATATCCTTTGTCAGTCACCACCTAAGAGGTACAACAATCATAAGCACAAAATAAGCAAGTAATACCACAGCACAAAATAAAATAAAAGTACATGTCCATATTACCAGCTTGCTATCTTCTAAGTTTAAATACTCTGCAGTCTTTAGTTAATAGTTTAATATGACATGGTCTAAAAATGCAGTCTTTTTAACTTTCCCACACCATGGGTTATCTAGAATGGGAGTTGTGTTTCAAAAATGTGAGACTTGGAGTAGAGTAGTGCACCTAATACATTAATAGTTAAATATAAATCAGTTCTTAAGTGAATTGAGCAAGACCAAAAACAGTGAAAGGTATTTTAGCTGATTTTCATAGTGTGTGTGTGTGTGTGTGTGTGTGTGTGTGTGTGTGTGTGTGTGTGTGTGTGTGTGTGTGTGTGTGTGTGTGTGTGTCAGTGCAATCTTTTTGTAAAGTGTTTGCTCTCTCTCTCTATACAATTTATATGTGTTTCCCAATATCATCAAAAGGTAGTATTACCTTCAAGAATTGGTCTTCCTCTAAAGATTCATATGGAAGTATACATCTGGGAGAACCTACCTGAGGTACCCATGGAATTAAGAATTCTCCTCCAAGAGTCTTTCACAATTATACAAATTTGGTAATCCTTGTTTAATTTTTACAAAGAACATTTTTATGTCAGTTATAATGATCATCTCCTAGGGCTACTGACAGCTCCATGTTTCCGTTATTGCTGGAGCACAGTAGAGACATAGTAGCTAGCTGGTGGGGCACGTAGGTCATCTGAAGACAAAAAAATGGAACAATAAAGTATATGGCAACAATTCACCTGCAATCTATTGCTAAACATAAAATACTTATTTCCACCCATATGAAAAACAATAACTGCTGCAGTCTAATAACATATTTACATATTTTGTGTGTCCTAGCAATATACACACCACAGAGAATAACTGAATTAGTCATGCTGAAGGATTATGGTTTGGATGAAGAATTAATGTACTGCAGTGTAACAAATCAGTCTGGTAGCCAACGATACAATAGAAATGTAAGAGCAGTACAAAGACAAAGCAGCTTAAAACACTCAAATTCTTACTCCTCTGCACTATGTCATTCAAACTGCTGCAGCCCAAACACCATGCATTTCACACCCAACCTATGTGCCTGGGAAAAACAAACTAAATTAAAAATGTATTCATAGTTAATTTGTAGACTTCATGCTGTCCAGTTTATTCACAGCTAAATAATAAACACAGTCAATGTTCAACAAAACAAGGAAACCAGGGATCACACCCAAAGAACATATTCAGGATCCAATTATTTAAACACACACACACACACACACACACACACACATGCAATATGGCCATCCGGTACCAAACCTTCTAAAATGTTTGCTTGCACCCGAATGAACAAATACAATAATCGTGACTTAGAAGTGCATCTGAGCTCACTGCTTTGAGAACCATAAAGTGAAACCTATTTCACCATTATAAACTCCCAACCTCTTAGCTCAAAAATAAGAGACAAACTCCCCAAATAAGGAACAGATTTTAAAGAATGGCATTGTATATTTATAAAGTTATTGGCATAATAGCTTTGCATTAGCAAGCAATCTCTGAAGGGTATGAAGTCTTAAACTCACATTTGTCATTATTTAGTGACTGCAGTCTGCAACACATTATCAGAAAGCCATACATTTTATGAGGAACAAACCACAAAACAGATGGTTAAGAATAATTCCCTCACTACATACACACAAATTCACAAATTGCAGCTACTTGTATGACTGTATCTCTGCTCTCTGCTGTCAGAACCAATCAGCAGTCGAATCCTGTAAATGTCCTTCATTGAATAAGAGTTCCAACAGCTCTCAGACAACTACTTACTGGTAATCAAAGCATGTCTCAGTGGAAAAGGGAGAAAACAGACAAGCACACACACACACACACACACACACACACACACACACACACACACAGGTTTTTAGCTCTGTCACTTTTGAAATACTCTTATGGAAATACTCTGTCCATTGGCTCCAACATAAATCAGTCACTTCCTTAAAAGACTGCAGAATACGTTTGAAAGTTATGCATTCCAGTCAGTATCTTGGAAAATCATGCAAAAAGAACATTGCTGTAGCTCCAGCACATTCCACTATATCTATCCTTCTAAAAAGTCTGTGCTTTCCACTATAACAGTCAAGTTCTCATTTGCTCAAATGCTCTACATTCAATCTAGTGAAAGTGGAGCAAATCAAAGCAACCAAGAGCAGACCAGATTTGCAGTGGGAAAGACCTGTTTCTAATTTATGGTCATGCAGGTGTTAAAAAGAGAGAAAGGGGCCTTTACTTATTACTGTTCTAGTGAGTGGGGAACTCACTGGGACACACAGATACATTGGAGGGGGACAATCCTCTCTGTGCCTTGGTGTAGCACTGCTTCTGCCCAGAGGAGATTGATGAAGAAGGAGACACTCCCCCATCTATTTCCAACAGATGCTGTCCCACACTTACCTAACTGGCTTAACAATTAGCAAGTAGGAAAATGGCCATGTATACATGGCATGGACTCCTGAGTACTTGAGACATCATGCCAAAGACCATACTGGATCAGAGGCCTGCATGGTGTCTTGTGTTCACATCAAACCATAATAAGTATGAGATCACACATCTGCAGCATCAGGCCCCTTCACATGTCAAGCAGTACAAACATCCAGTATCACAGGTATGGGTACAGGCCAGTCAAGTGGAAAAAGGACCTTCTTAACTCTTGTTAATCTATGATCTATAGTTTGAGAGGGCTAAGAGTAGTAAACTCTCAAAGCATGTCTTTGTGTTCTGAACCTTCACTAAGGTACACAAAGATCACAGAAATCACTTCAGTCAGTCCCAGTGGTGCACCAGGTATTCAAGCTTGGGTGGTTCAACATAGCAGAATCAGGACTGACTAAGGGTGATACCCCATTTGTATCTCCTCTCCCACAGTGGGGTCAGCTAATAATTGCCATTTGCTCGATAACTTGATATCATGAGGGCATTCAGTATAATGTGACACAGGTCATCATAGGAATAGACTTGGAAGAATGTGGCCTTATCCTCTTATTCATCTCCTCATCTATACTATACGTTCTGCCCAGATTTGGCCTGGGATCATGTAATACTGGTTGGAGGGACCGATCTGCCAGTCCACATGCTGGTCAACTTCCAAGTCGACCATCCTGTGGTGAGATGAGGGAATCATCTGGCTTCTCCTGCCTTCTCATTTAGTTACTAGGACTAAAGTGCTTTTACTTATTTGTCATTTCTTTGCAACATGATTCTCCGAGATAAAAACAGTAGTAGTGGTCATAATCTCAGGCAGAAAATTTCAGAGTGCCATCTAAGCATATTGGACTTCCAGTAATGACACACTGCTGGTAACCATTATGTAGTAACCTCCCTTTAAACATTGCCTGGAAATTAATAACTGTTAATCATTTCTCTCACTTTTGTGATGTGTGTGAGTATTGTTGCTTGTATATCCCAGTGAGGAAAAGAAGGAAAAGAATGTTAGCAGTCCCTATACAAGCAAGGAAAAGAGTGTTAGCAGTCCCTATACAAACAAGGAGAAGAATGTTAGCAGTCCTTATACAAGCAAGGAAAAGAATGTTAGCAGTCCCTATACAAACAAGGAGAAGAATGTTAGCAGTCCTTATACAAGCAAGGAAAAGAATGTTAGCAGCCCATATACAAGCAAGGAAAAGAATGTTAGCAGTCCCTATACAAGCAAGGAAAAGAATGTTAGCAGCCCATATAGAAGCAAGGAAAAGAATGTTAGCAGTCCCTATACAAGCAAGGAAAAGAATGTTAGCAGTCCCTATACAAGCAAGCAAAAGAATGTTAGCAGTCCCTATTCAAGCAAGGAAAAGAATGTTAGCAGCCCCTATACAAGCTAGGAAAAGAATGTTAGCAGTCCCTATATAAGCAAGGAAAAGAATGTTAGCAGTCCCTATTCAAGCAAGGAAAAGAACGTTAGCAGTCCCTATACAAGCAAGGAAAAGAATGTTAGCAGTGCCTATACAAGCAAGGAAAAGAATGTTAGCAGTCCCTATACAAGCAAGGGAAATAGAAGTTATGTACTTACCATAACGTTCCATGTGAGTTGTTTATCTCGACTTTATTCTCACTGATGGGTTGTAGCTGATCCTCTGCTCCGACACGGCCGATAGCAAGCTCAAGGTTTGCCAGTAGCTCGAGACCAGCTCCTTATCCCACCATGCACTGCTAGAATTACCTCAGATCTTGTTTGCTGCGAATAATAGTCTATACATATATATATATATATATATATATATATATATATATATATATATATATATATACAACCTATACATACTCTCTTATATATATCTACGAAGAAGAGTACCCAAAGGGAAATAGAAATATTGAATAACCAGGATGGCACTAGCCTCTAAGTCAACAGTCAGCCAGGAGGGGGAAGGAGGGAGGGACGTGAGAATAAAGGCGAGATAAACAACTCACATGGAACGTTATGGTAAAGTACATAACTTCTATATGTGAAGTTGTTAATCTCGCCAATTATTCTCACTGATGGGTAGCGTCCCTAGCACCCTCAACCCTGGGTGGCTCATGGGAGTATGTTCTTCAGCACTGTAGAACCAAAGGAAGACCTGTCCCTAGAAGCCTTATCTACTTTGTAATGTGAGATAAAGGTATGAGGGTTAGACCAAGTGGCTGCAGCGCAAATATCGTCAAGGGGCAATTTAGCTTGAAAGGCAGAAGAGGTAGAGACAGCTCTGGTAGAATGATATTTTGGTTTGTGCATTAAAGGCATGTTCACATTTTCATAAACAAAGGATATACAATCGGATAACCATTTAGATAAGGTTGTTTTAGCCACTGGATTGCCTTTTCTTGCTTCTGAGAAGGATACAAAAAGTTGATCTGATTTCCTAAAATCCTTAGTTCTGTCAAGATAAAATCTGAGCTGTCTGTGAACATCAAGTTTGTGCAGCATATATTCTAAGTTGTTTGAGTGGTTGGGGAAGAGCACTGGTAGTTCAATGACCTGATTGATGTTTGACTCAGAATAGACTTTAGGTAAAAATGAGGGGTTCATTCTGAGAGATACTCTATCAGCATGGAAGATCATGTAGGGTGGTCTGATGGGATAATGCTTGAAGTTCTGATACTCTGTAGGCAGACGTAATGGCCACAAGAAAAATTGTTCTCCATGATAAGAATTTTAAAGCACAAGAAAAAGCTGGTTCAAAGGGAGAAAGAATAAGTTGAGACAGCATAAGGTTTAAATTCCAGGAAGAAAAGGAAATTTTGATCGGAGGTCTCATATGAAGAACGCTTTTAAGGAAGGTTTTGGATAATTTATGGCTCATAATATTTGATCCATCAAGACCAGGGTGAAAATTTGAGATGGCAGCTAACTGAACTCGAACTGTAGCAGCTGCTGCCCCTTCCTTAAAAATTTTTCTCAAAAAATTCCAAAATTGAAGATAGCGGAGCTTGAAAAGGGTCAATGTTCTGTGCGTTGGCCCAGATTGAGAACCTTTTCCATTTGCTGCCATATAATTTCTTGTGAGAAGACAAGAGAATCTGTCTTGTATCTTCTGAAATTGAATGAAGTCTGGCAATTAGGGGAAGTGGATTAGCCAAGCAATTAGTTTCAGGGACTATAGAGAAGGATGAAGGTCCCCTGACGGGTGCATCAGAAGGTCCGGAACTGGGTCCAGGATCCATGGATCCTCCAACAGATGATGGTGGAGAAATGGAAACCAAATCTGTCGAGGCCAGTAGGGGGCTATGAGTATAACCTTCCTTCACAGCGATTTTGCTTTCTGTAGAAATCTGAGTATTAATGGGAAGGGTGGAAATGCATAAAGGAGACCCGGGGGCCAATCATGTAAAAGTGCATCTCTGGGGATGACCGGGAGGTGGTATCACGGCAAAGTAGCTTCTGCATTTTGAATTGATGTGGCTGGCAAAAAGGTCGCAGCAAGGCTGGCCCTATTTGCAGAAAATCAACTCCGCAAGCTGTTGATTGAGAGACCAGTCATGAGGGAGTAATATTGCCCTGGTTAGCTTGTCCGCTATGATGTTGGATTTCCCCAGGATGTGCATTGCTAACAGAAAATGCTGGGATGATACAGCCCATTGCCAAACCCTGAGGGCTTCTCGACAAAGGGGGCAAGACCTGGTTCTGCCCTGCTTGTTCAAGTACCAGAATACTGACATGTCCGTCTGAATTGCAATAGTCCCTAGAGGGAGAGAGTTCTGAAAGTACTGCAACACCAGAAGTAACGCTCTCAGCTCTAGAACATTGATGTGCAGATCTGATTCTTGATCTGTCCATGTGCCTTGGGCAGTCTTTCCCTGAAAATGCCCCCCCACCCTATCAGGGAATCGTCCGTGGTCACAGTGGCTACTGGGGGGGAGAACAAAGGGTCTCCCTACTGTAACATGAAGAGACATCAACCACCACCGAAGGTCTCTCCTGCAAGAATCTGCGATCAGAATCATGTGGTGCATTGGTAGTTTCTGGTAAGACCACTGAGTGAAGAGAAGAAATTGAAGGATTCGCATATGCATCCTTGCGAGTGGTATAGCCAGGATTGCTGCAGCCATCAAACCTAGTACTTTCAATACCTCCACTGCTGTAGCTTTGTTCTTTGACACCAGTGAGCTGATGTTTTGGCGAAGAAGAGAGACTCTTTCAATAGGGAGATGTAGAGTGGTGGTTGAAGTATCTAACTCTGCTCCTATAAAAACGGTATGCTGAGATGGTGATAAGGCAGACTTTTCGAAGTTGATCATAATGCCTAATTGATGGCAGAGTGTCAGAGTGTATTGTGTTGCCTGAGTCAGTTGATGCCTGGTGGTAGCGGTGAGGAGCCAATCGTCCAAGTATGGAAACACCTGGTATCCTAGACGCCTCAGGTGAGCCGTGACCACTGCCATGCATTTGGTGAACACTCTGGAGTCTGAAGTGAGACCAAAGAGCAGGGCTCAAAACTGGTAATGATTGGCCCCCAGCTGGAAGCGCAGATGATCTCTGGAGCATCTGTCCATCTTTATGTGATAGTACGCATCCTTGAGATCTATGGAGCATATCCAATTACCTTTCCCTAAAAATGGAAGAATGGACTGAAGCGTGACCATTCTGAACTTCTCTTTCTTTATGAACCTGTTGAGTCTGTTGAGGTCCAAGATAGGTCTCCAGTCCCCTGTTTTCTTTGGTACCAAAAGAATATTGAGCAAGTTCCAAATCTGACTTGGTCTGCTGGGACTGGTTGGATGACTCTCTTTTTCTAGCAATCTGTGGACCTCTACGATTACTTGTTCCCTGAGATTGGGTGGAACATCTGGGATTTTTTTTGATAGGAATGGGAGGGGTAAAGAATGGTATGAAATATCTTCTGGAAATTATGCTTTGTACGCAAGTATCCGATGTTATGTTTATCCAGGCTTCTAGGTACAAAGACAAGTGACCCCTGACTGCCTCCAGACCCGAACAGTCAGGCCCCCTTTCAGGAGCGCTGGTAGGACTGACCAGAGAACTGACCCCTGTCACCCTGTTGCTGCAGATCCCCTCTGCCACTGGGGTGGCATCTTCCATTATAACCCCCTCCTCTGCCTCTTGAGGGGGTTTCACCACGTGGTCATGAAAGGCTGCTTGAATTTTTCGGAACCAGATCTTTCTCCCCCCAAGGCCCTTGGGGTAGGGCCAAGTAGGAGTGGAAAAGTTGACCCCAACCCTTCCTGTTCACACCTGGTTAAAGTTTCCTTTACTTTGGGCCCAAACAGTGATGAGCCATCAAATGGGGTATTAATAAAAGAAGACTTGAAGGGTTCCGCAAAGGAACAGAGACGCATCCAGGCTTGTCTGCGAAGAGCAATGCCCGAGCTACTGGCTCTACTCGAACCATCAGCTGCATAGGATATGAGATGCATGGGCGAGTTCACTACTGAGTTAAGGGTAGCGAGCTGGGCTTTGACTTTGTCGGCCACTCCTGCCGCTACTGTACCTTGGAGAGTATCTCCTAGCTCTTTCAGGAGATCTCTCAGTAGTCTTGTAAAATGGGTCAAGTAGTTCAGTGACCGCAGAGAAAAAGTCACTGAACTAAACATGCACTTCCCATATCTATCCATAACCCTAGAATCTCTGCTAGGGGGATGGATAGAAGAGGATGTCTCAGATACTTCCTTTTTGGTGGCTGCAGCCACCACCATGGCATCCACAGGTACTCCTTTTGTCAAAAAGGTTTATTGACTGGGGCAGATATGAATTTATTGGGTCTACGAGGGACAGGTTCCATGGCCTCCGGTGACTCCCACACCTTACGAGAGATCAGATCCATGAGCTCGTCATAAGGTGGAGACACCCAAGAAGTGGAAGGTTGAGACCCAAAAGCCATCCTCAGTAGGGGTCTTGGACTGCCAGTTGCCCCTCTGACTAAGGATCTCTAGTATCTCTGCAAAAGAGTTATCCTCAGAGGGGAACCCGAGGGGACCCTTCTGACTCATCTAAGTCCATATCAGATGTCAAAGACTCCTGTGGGGAGTCTAAGTGCCTCCTCTTGCACAGTCTCTTTCTGGGCACCACCTCAGTGGGGGGGTCTGGGAAGGTCTCAGAAGAGCAGGGGACACCCTGTGGGGGTACTTGAGGCTCAGGGTCTCTATGCTTAGCGGGGTCGGTAGATGCAGAAGTAGACACAGGACCTTGAGGGGAGAGGGAAAGCTGAACTGATGCTGATGTTGTCTTTGGAGACAAAACTCTCCTCATAGCATCGAAGGAACCATGGCTCCGATGAGGAGGAGTGGACGGACCCGAGAGTACCGTCTGATCCTCCTGCACCGAAACCCTGGGCTCCAAGCCTGAGGTAGGAGCCGAGCTCGTCCAAGCCGAAGCCCCGAGAGGGAGAGTCGGCACCGACAAGTCAGTGCAACTATCGTCCCTGGACACGACTGGAGAGCGTCAGCTCCTATAGCCCTCAGTCTGCGCCGAGGGCATCCGAGTAGATGGAGCCAATAACCCTGGAGTGGATATCGGCTCCAAGCATCCGACTACCATCGGTTCGACTTCCCTCTGCTCTGAGAGTCCAGTAGGGCTCGGAGGAGAAGTAGACATGTTCGGTTCCATGGTCTTCGGCACAGACAAGCTGGTTGGGGCCAACAACAATTTGGCAAGTGCTGGTGCCTGTAAAAGCTTCTGCACTAGCCAATCCATGTCCAAATACGAAAGGCTGACTGAAGACTTAGCTGAATGCACCGAAGGTGCTGACTGGAGCAGAGGTGAAGAAGGAACTTCGGAGACCGGCTCCAATACTGAGAGCTGGCTCCGAATCAAAGGTACACTCGGCTCCGATGACTGTAGAACCGATGACCCTCCTTCTGAAAGTTTAGTCTTTTGGATACCTTATCTTTAGACTTGGATTTTGAAGATTTGGAAGACGTACTAGCACCTTCATGGCTATTCAAAACCTCTGAAAAAGATTGCTGTAGCAATCCTCGGTCTATTAGTTTCCTCAGGAGCTTGAAAAGGGTCAATGTTCTGTGCGTTGGCCCAGATTGAGAACCTTTTCCATTTGCTGCCATATAATTTCTTGTGAGAAGACAAGAGAATCTGTCTTGTATCTTCTGAAATTGAATGAAGTCTGGCAATTAGGGGAAGTGGATTAGCCAAGCAATTAGTTTCAGGGACTATAGAGAAGGATGAAGGTCCCCTGACGGGTGCATCAGAAGGTCCGGAACTGGGTCCAGGATCCATGGATCCTCCAACAGATGATGGTGGAGAAATGGAAACCAAATCTGTCGAGGCCAGTAGGGGGCTATGAGTATAACCTTCCTTCACAGCGATTTTGCTTTCTGTAGAAATCTGAGTATTAATGGGAAGGGTGGAAATGCATAAAGGAGACCCGGGGGCCAATCATGTAAAAGTGCATCTCTCTGGGGATGACCGGGAGGTGGTATCACGGCAAAGTAGCTTCTGCATTTTGAATTGATGTGGCTGGCAAAAAGGTCGCAGCAAGGCTGGCCCTATTTGCAGAAAATCAACTCCGCAAGCTGTTGATTGAGAGACCAGTCATGAGGGAGTAATATTGCCCTGGTTAGCTTGTCCGCTATGATGTTGGATTTCCCCAGGATGTGCATTGCTAACAGAAAATGCTGGGATGATACAGCCCATTGCCAAACCCTGAGGGCTTCTCGACAAAGGGGGCAAGACCTGGTTCTGCCCTGCTTGTTCAAGTACCAGAATACTGACATGTCCGTCTGAATTGCAATAGTCCCTAGAGGGAGAGAGTTCTGAAAGTACTGCAACACCAGAAGTAACGCCTCAGCTCTAGAACATTGATGTGCAGATCTGATTCTTGATCTGTCCATGTGCCTTGGGCAGTCTTTCCTGAAAATGCCCCCCCACCCTATCAGGGAATCGTCCGTGGTCACAGTGGCTACTGGGGGGGAGAACAAAGGGTCTCCCTACTGTAACATGAAGAGACATCAACCACCACCGAAGGTCTCTCCTGCAAGAATCTGCGATCAGAATCATGTGGTGCATTGGTAGTTTCTGGTAAGACCACTGAGTGAAGAGAAGAAATTGAAGGATTCGCATATGCATCCTTGCAGTGGTATAGCCAGGATTGCTGCAGCCATCAAACCTAGTACTTTCAATACCTCCACTGCTGTAGCTTTGTTCTTTGACACCAGTGAGCTGATGTTTTGGCGAAGAAGAGAGACTCTTTCAATAGGGAGATGTAGAGTGGTGGTTGAAGTATCTAACTCTGCTCCTATAAAAACGGTATGCTGAGATGGTGATAAGGCAGACTTTTCGAAGTTGATCATAATGCCTAATTGATGGCAGAGTGTCAGAGTGTATTGTGTTGCCTGAGTCAGTTGATGCCTGGTGGTAGCGGTGAGGAGCCAATCGTCCAAGTATGGAAACACCTGGTATCCTAGACGCCTCAGGTGAGCCGTGACCACTGCCATGCATTTGGTGAACACTCTGGAGTCTGAAGTGAGACCAAAGAGCAGGGCTCGAAACTGGTAATGATTGGCCCCCAGCTGGAAGCGCAGATGATCTCTGGAGCATCTGTCCATCTTTATGTGATAGTACGCATCCTTGAGATCTATGGAGCATATCCAATTACCTTTCCCTAAAAATGGAAGAATGGACTGAAGCGTGACCATTCTGAACTTCTCTTTCTTTATGAACCTGTTGAGTCTGTTGAGGTCCAAGATAGGTCTCCAGTCCCCTGTTTTCTTTGGTACCAAAAGAATATTGAGCAAGTTCCAAATCTGACTTGGTCTGCTGGGACTGGTTGGATGACTCTCTTTTTCTAGCAATCTGTGGACCTCTACGATTACTTGTTCCCTGAGATTGGGTGGAACATCTGGGATTTTTTTTGATAGGAATGGGAGGGGTAAAGAATGGTATGAAATATCTTCTGGAAATTATGCTTTGTACGCAAGTATCCGATGTTATGTTTATCCAGGCTTCTAGGTACAAAGACAAGTGACCCCTGACTGCCTCCAGACCCGAACAGTCAGGCCCCCTTTCAGGAGCGCTGGTAGGACTGACCAGAGAACTGACCCCTGTCACCCTGTTGCTGCAGATCCCCTCTGCCACTGGGGTGGCATCTTCCATTATAACCCCCTCCTCTGCCTCTTGAGGGGGTTTCACCACGTGGTCATGAAAGGCTGCTTGAATTTTTCGGAACCAGATCTTTCTCCCCCCAAGGCCCTTGGGGTAGGGCCAAGTAGGAGTGGAAAAGTTGACCCCAACCCTTCCTGTTCACACCTGGTTAAAGTTTCCTTTACTTTGGGCCCAAACAGTGATGAGCCATCAAATGGGGTATTAATAAAAGAAGACTTGAAGGGTTCCGCAAAGGAACAGAGACGCATCCAGGCTTGTCTGCGAAGAGCAATGCCCGAGCTACTGGCTCTACTCGAACCATCAGCTGCATAGGATATGAGATGCATGGGCGAGTTCACTACTGAGTTAAGGGTAGCGAGCTGGGCTTTGACTTTGTCGGCCACTCCTGCCGCTACTGTACCTTGGAGAGTATCTCCTAGCTCTTTCAGGAGATCTCTCAGTAGTCTTGTAAAATGGGTCAAGTAGTTCAGTGACCGCAGAGAAAAAGTCACTGAACTAAACATGCACTTCCCATATCTATCCATAACCCTAGAATCTCTGCTAGGGGGATGGATAGAAGAGGATGTCTCAGATACTTCCTTTTTGGTGGCTGCAGCCACCACCATGGCATCCACAGGTACTCCTTTTGTCAAAAAAGGTTTATTGACTGGGGCAGATATGAATTTATTGGGTCTACGAGGGACAGGTTCCATGGCCTCCGGTGACTCCCACACCTTACGAGAGATCAGATCCATGAGCTCGTCATAAGGTGGAGACACCCAAGAAGTGGAAGGTTGAGACCCAAAAGCCATCCTCAGTAGGGGTCTTGGACTGCCAGTTGCCCCTCTGACTAAGGATCTCTAGTATCTCTGCAAAAGAGTTATCCTCAGAGGGGAACCCGAGGGGACCCTTCTGACTCATCTAAGTCCATATCAGATGTCAAAGACTCCTGTGGGGAGTCTAAGTGCCTCCTCTTGCACAGTCTCTTTCTGGGCACCACCTCAGTGGGGGGGTCTGGGAAGGTCTCAGAAGAGCAGGGGACACCCTGTGGGGGTACTTGAGGCTCAGGGTCTCTATGCTTAGCGGGTCGGTAGATGCAGAAGTAGACACAGGACCTTGAGGGGAGAGGGAAAGCTGAACTGATGCTGATGTTGTCTTTGGAGACAAAACTCTCCTCATAGCATCGAAGGAACCATGGCTCCGATGAGGAGGAGTGGACGGACCCGAGAGTACCGTCTGATCCTCCTGCACCGAAACCCTGGGCTCCAAGCCTGAGGTAGGAGCCGAGCTCGTCCAAGCCGAAGCCCCGAGAGGGAGAGTCGGCACCGACAAGTCAGTGCAACTATCGTCCCTGGACACGACTGGAGAGCGTCAACTCCTATAGCCCTCAGTCTGCGCCGAGGGCATCCGAGTAGATGGAGCCAATAACCCTGGAGTGGATATCGGCTCCAAGCATCCGACTACCATCGGTTCGACTTCCCTCTGCTCTGAGAGTCCAGTAGGGCTCGGAGGAGAAGTAGACATGTTCGGTTCCATGGTCTTCGGCACAGACAAGCTGGTTGGGGCCAACAACAATTTGGCAAGTGCTGGTGCCTGTAAAAGCTTCTGCACTAGCCAATCCATGTCCAAATACGAAAGGCTGACTGAAGACTTAGCTGAATGCACCGAAGGTGCTGACTGGAGCAGAGGTGAAGAAGGAACTTCGGAGACCGGCTCCAATACTGAGAGCTGGCTCCGAATCAAAGGTACACTCGGCTCCGATGACTGTAGAACCGATGACCCTCCTTCTGAAAGTTTAGTCTTTTGGATACCTTATCTTTAGACTTGGATTTTGAAGATTTGGAAGACGTACTAGCACCTTCATGGCTATTCAAAACCTCTGAAAAAGATTGCTGTAGCAATCCTCTGTCTATAAGTTTCCTCCTTCTCATCAAAAGGTCTCTTGAAGAAAAGGAGTTACAAATGCTGCAGGTGTCTTGGAGGTGCTTGGCCCCCAAGCAGTAGACACATTGAATATGTCCGTCAGTGATGGACATTTTCTGCCCACAATCTGGGCATTTTTTAAAACCCGATTTGGGATGGGATTTCTCCCTATCCTCTGACATACTGAGAGAAAAACATATAAAAAATATAATACAAATATGGGACTAAGAGTCCCACAGAAAAAAACCTAACTACTAAAGGGATTAATAGTAGTAAAAGGGGCTAAAGGCCCACACAAACTAAATAGCCAACAAGTCCCTAATTTAAAACAATTTAAACTAACTCACACTACATAAATATATCAAAAAGGAAACTTTTTTTTAAAAAACTTGCTGTTAATTCTGTTTCTAAAATGGTCCGAGCTGTCTGGATCACTGAGATCTCTCTTGCCACGGCAAACTAGATCTGAGGTAATTCTAGCAGTGCATGTTGGGATAAGGGGCTAGTCTCGAGCTACTGGCAAACCTTGAGCTTGCTATCGGCCGTGTCGGAGCTGAGGATTGGCTCCAACCCATCAGTGAGAATAATCGGCGAGATTAACAACTTCACATAGAATGTTAGCAGTCCCTATTCAAGCAAGCAAAAGAATGTTAGCAGTCCCTATTCAAGCAAGCAAATGAATGTTAGCAGTCCCTGTACAAGCAAGGAAAAGAATGTTAGCAGTCCCTGTACAAGCAAGGAAAAGAATGTTAGCAGTCCCTATACAAGCAAGCAAAAGAATGTTAGCAGTCCCTGTACAAGCAAGGAAAAGAATGTTAGCAGTCCCTATTCAAGCAAGCAAAAGAATGTTAGCAGTCCCTATTCAAGCAAGCAAAAGAATGTTAGCAGTCCCTGTACAAGCAAGCAAAAGAATGTTAGCAGTCCCTGTACAAGCAAGGAAAAGAATGTTAGCAGTCCCTGTACAAGCAAGGAAAAGAACGTTAGCAGTCCCTGTACAAGCAAGGAAAAGAACGTTAGCAGTCCCTGTACAAGCAAGGAAAAGAACGTTAGCAGTCCCTGTACAAGCAAGGAAAAGAATGTTAGCAGTCCCTGTACAAGCAAGGAAAAGAACGTTAGCAGTCCCTGTACAAGCAAGGAAAAGAACGTTAGCAGTCCCTGTACAAGCAAGGAAAAGAATGTTAGCAGTCCCTATACAAGCAAGGAAAAGAACGTTAGCAGTCCCTGTACAAGCAAGGAAAAGAATGTTAGCAGTCCCTGTACAAGCAAGGAAAAGAACGTTAGCAGTCCCTGTACAAGCAAGGAAAAGAATGTTAGCAGTCCCTGTACAAGCAAGGAAAAGAATGTTAGCAGTCCCTGTACAAGCAAGGAAAAGAATGTTAGCAGCCCATATACAAGCAAGGAAAAGAACGTTAGCAGTCCCTATACAAGCAAGGAAAAGAACGTTAGCAGTCCCTGTACAAGCAAGGAAAAGAACGTTAGCAGTCCCTGTACAAGCAAGGAAAAGAACGTTAGCAGTCCCTGTACAAGCAAGGAAAAGAACGTTAGCAGTCCCTGTACAAGCAAGGAAATGAACGTTAGCAGTCCCTGTACAAGCAAGGAAAAGAACGTTAGCAGTCCCTGTACAAGCAAGGAAAAGAACGTTAGCAGTCCCTGTACAAGCAAGGAAAAGAACGTTAGCAGTCCCTGTACAAGCAAGGAAAAGAATACAAGCAAGGAAAAGAACGTTAGCAGTCCCTGTAGCAAGGAAAAGAACGTTAGCAGTCCCTGTACAAGCAAGGAAAAGAACGTTAGCAGTCCCTGTACAAGCAAGGAAAAGAACGTTAGCAGTCCCTGTACAAGCAAGGAAAAGAACGTTAGCAGTCCCTGTACAAGCAAGGAAAAGAACGTTAGCAGTCCCTGTACAAGCAAGGAAAAGAACGTTAGCAGTCCCTGTACAAGCAAGGAAAAGAACGTTAGCAGTCCCTGTACAAGCAAGGAAAAAAACGTTAGCAGTCCCTGTACAAGCAAGGAAAAGAACGTTAGCAGTCCCTGTACAAGCAAGGAAAAGAACGTTAGCAGTCCCTGTACAAGCAAGGAAAAGAACGTTAGCAGTCCCTATACAAGCAAGGAAAAGAACGTTAGCAGTCCCTGTACAAGCAAGGAAAAGAACGTTAGCAGTCCCTGTACAAGCAAGCAAAAGAACGTTAGCAGTCCCTATACAAGCAAGGAAAAGAATGTTAGCAGTCCCTGTACAAGCAAGGAAAAGAACGTTAGCAGTCCCTGTACAAGCAAGGAAAAGAACGTTAGCAGTCCCTGTACAAGCAAGGAAAAGAATGTTAGCAGCCCCTATACAAGCAAGGGAAAGAATGTTAGCAGTCCCTATTCAAGCAAGGAAAAGAATGTTAGCAGTCCCTATACAAGCAAGGAAAAGAATGTTAGCAGTCCCTATACAAGTAGTGAAACTAACTGCCACAGAAAACACTTCAGGATCAAGTTAAGATTTGCAACAGTAAGTAAATCTCAACAGAATTTGTTACAATGGAACAAATTGTACATATGTTGTCCAAAACGTAAAGCAAGCTGGATAACTCTGTTTGATCGTCAAAGCAGGGACTAAGACATTGAAGAAATATTATTTGACTGCTCTGATGCCATGAGGGAATTGTTGAGGGATACCATACAGACCTATGTAACTGACAACAAAGTCAAGTTGGAAATGCTGGAATCTCACCTGGTGGAAATAAAGACCCATTACAGAAGAAAAATATATAGTTAGTAGGAATACAAGAGGAGGTGGAGAGCAAATATAATGGAGTGCAAAAGTTTACCATATCATTTTCCTGGATTGAGATTTTTAGGGCAGGATCCAATAACTGAAAGAACTCATGGAAAATTTATGTCAGGGTCCCTGGTAATTTGGAAGAGACCAGGCATGTTCTTATTTGCTGTGCCACTTTTATACAAAATGATAGCCCCGACAGCTTTGTATTAGATGGGAAGAGATTTGTTTCACAAAGGGGATCAAATTAATTGTGAACAAGACATTTCCAGGGAAATGAGTGAAGGAGAGGGAGATTTATCCCTGCCCTGCAATAGTGCTGTTTGCAGAAACTGGAGTTCTCAATGATTTATTCATTTTAAAGTATTTTTCCACATGACATAAAAATTTTCCTGGGGCTGGAAGAATTGCTACAGGTAATTAAGAATCGACTTAGCAAGGCAGAACTAAAGACAAGAGGGCAAGCCAGATCAGGGATGTAAATGGAAGTTTATCTCGGGGGGGGGGGGGGAGTGATGGATCCATTTCCAATCTCCCAGTGAATGCTCACACAGAGGAAGATGGGATTACAAACAAATCAAGTTTAATGCATATTTATGGACTGTGTGGGTCTCCTACATGAATACCTGGATTTTATTCTGGGACACACTATTCATTCCTCCACTTGTGTTTTTATTTTGAGCAACTGATTCTTTCTTTTCCAATGCTGACTGGACATAAGAGAAAACTTTCTAATCTGAGGTTAAAAGTTTTTGGGAGTAAATGTCTATTACTGTCACATATGGTTCCCATATGGATTGTATGAAGCAAGAGGAAGTTAAATTTGCCGTAAAAGAAGTAAATTACTGCTTTTCTAGAATTGCTGTTTTGGATATGGGAGGTTTAGAAGATGTTAATCTGCATAATAATGTATCATTTTTTTTTTTAAACTTGTGCAGCAGGAATAATTTGACTGAGTGTGTGGAAGAAATATAAGAATGACTAAATAATGCTCTAGACACTGCAGTGTCTATTTTTGGACAATTCTGCAGGGGCGGCCTGTGTTATTGGACTGCCGGACTGCAGCCCCCCTCCCCCCCCAGCTGTAAAATAAGAAAGAAAGTAAAATAAAATAAAATACAAAAGAAAGAAAATAAAAAACAATCACAAGAAGCAGACTTTCACGCATGCGCACTAGCATTTCCGATATCCGGACTGCTGCTGAGACAGTCTGGAGCATGCGCAGACTGTCTCAGCAGCAGTCCGGATTAAGAAGCATTCAAGTGCAGAGATCCCAGAAGTCTATGCAGTTGTAACTGCATAGACTGTCACTGGAAAGGGATCAGACTCTCAGACTGCAACATCAGCAGGCTGGGAGACTCATCAGGGAAGGACATCTCACAGGCTTAACGAACAAAGCTGTGGAAGGATTTATTTAGTGCTGCTCCAACAAACAAAGCTGTGGAAGGATTTATTTAGAGCTGCAACGAATAGACCTGTCCCAGGTAGGGTGTGTGTGTGTGTGTGTGTGTGTGTGTGTGTGTGTGTGTGTGTGTGTGTGTGTGTGTGTGTGTGTGTGTGTGTGTGTGTGTGTGTAATGCCCCAGGTGCTACATGGTGGGGGGTAGATAATAAGGCTTTAACCCTGTACCTTGGGCCCAGGTGGCAAGAGCCTGAATTCCCTACCCACCACCATTTGTAAAAATGTTGCAGATTTTTCCCTCATACTTGTTCTGTTCCTCATAAAATCTGTGGTTTCTGTATTTTTCTGTCTTTGGAAAGCCAGTAGTGCATTGGTGCAGTGGTAGCATTGTTGCCTGACAGCTACATGTTCTCTGGTTTGATTCTTGGCTGGGGTGTCTTACCTTCTGTGTGGAATCTGTATGCCCTCCTTGTTTTTGTTTCCTCTAGTGTCCTTCCATCTTACAAAGACATGTCTGTCTGGAGTGTTTCTCCCTGGGCCTCTGCTAAAAATTATCTTTTGTTCCAAGTCGGTCTTTCCTGGTTAACAAATGTTAAAAATGACACGCATTTGAATATCAGACTTCATATTCTTCAGAAAGTGCATGGTAACACAAAAGCTTTTATTCTAGAAATTTTCTAAGTGTATAAGATGGATATTTGAAATTTGTCCCTATTTTTGGGACTGTATTCCCCCATTATTGGCTTCATCCAGGTTTTGTGCTAAGGTTGAGAGCTATGGTAAGAACTGAATTCACTGAATATGTTTGGGGGCTATATTCCCCCATTACTGGCTTTGTCCGGGTGTTTTTTGCTAAGAGGTTGAGAGCTATGGTGAGAACTGAATTCACTGAATGTTTGGGGGCTGTATTCACCCATTATTGGCTTTGTTCAGTTGTTTTGTGCTAAGAGGTTGACAGTTATGCTATGGCGAGAACTGAATTCACTAAATGGTAGCCATTTAAGTTTCCATCTTCCTCTTTCACAAAACAGCTGATTTGGCATAGTGGTATGTTGCTCTGACTGTTTTGCACAGGGTCCTGGGTTTAAGGCTTGGCAGTGAAATGTATGGTGGTAACACAGCATTTTATTCTAGCAACTTTCCAACATTATACAAGCAATGTTTAAAATGTGTCCCTGGTGTTTGGGCTTTTGTCCCCCCCACAATAAGCTTTGGCTTTTTCCAGATTTCTTTGTGCTGCAGAGTTCAGAGATGCAACTGAGTGAATAGATTTTACAAGGAGCTGAGAGCTGCAGGGGAGCAAAAGTTTTCTGCTGCTTATGCTGAGTCTGCTTGCATTGTTAATAGCACAACAGGTAGTATACTTGCTTTTGATGCAGAAGGCTGTGAGTACTCTCACAGTAGATAGATGCATTGCTGATACTGTACTGTGTTGCAAAAGGGGTGGATGTGAAGATACCTAGTAACTATGAACCTGTTATCATTTTGCCATCCATTCCCTATTGCAATATTGCTAGCTTATCATTTTTTTTAGTGTAAGATTCCTCAAGGGTAACGGGCACTTTATTTGTAGATGAAACAATGAAATACAAAGTTGTTTGCTAGCAGCAACCTCTTCATTAGTTACAGATCTCTTTGATGTAGAATTATTTAGATGACTTTTACTTCTTCAGAGATTGTGCATATGTACTGATACTGGTGGACTGTAGAAGTTTGAGTAGATTTTTATGATGGAAATGTTCTGAAGTGGGCAGTTTTGTCATTACTGGTGCATGCATTTTGTTTCATTGTTTACTGGAAAAATTTCAAAGCAATAAATTTAAAACACCCTCTAAAACTGTACTGTATTGTACAAGGAATATCATTTAATACAATCAGGAAGGTGTATGAAAGAGCATGTGTATGTTTCATGTGCAAGGGGCCTGTGATTTGAAAACAGACCAAACACAAAGTTACTCTGCCACTGGCAAAATGTATTTTCTTTGAATGTGGGTTTCAATGCTGTTTCAGTGATTGTGAGTTTTCAAGGGCAGAGAAGTTTTAATGCTAAGTCTGTGCTCATTGTGAGACTGCATTGCTTTGTTTAGCAGATATGATATCTATTAGTGTTTGCGCTGTAAAATAAAACTTTTAAATTAAGTCCAAATCATCGCAGAAGTAAAGCAGTATGCAAATTAGTGTTTATGGTAAATGGGGTGAAATAGCCAAGTAATGGCTCATTTAAATGGTTGTAGGGGGGAAGCTCCATTCAACCATGATTTTGTGAGGGGGGAAGGGCAGCAAACTCAGACAGCCCTGGCTGAACTATACCTCTCAACTGTCCAGATTTTTGCAGAATGAATAGATTTTTGCTTCTTATTTTTCGTTTGTTCCTCATAAAATTTGTGGTTTTCTGTCAAATCATTTAGGAGTCACTAAATAATGACAGACATTGAGTTTGACTCCATAACCTTCAGAAAAATGCATGCTAAAGCAAGACCTGTTATTCAATCAACTGTCTCAGTTTATACAAGAGCAATGTTTAGTACTGTTTATATGTTCCCCCCATATATTTGGCCTTGTCCAGATTTCCTGCATTAACAGGTTGAGAGGTACATGCAAATAAATTACTTTATAGAATTAGGCATATCCAAACCTCTCAACTGTCCCTGATTTTGGCTCAAAATGTTGCTCTTCCCCTAATAATCCCTCCACAAAATGGCAATTTTGGAAGAAAACATGGAGGGTTTACAATTAATAAATAACTGTAATAATCGGTTATAGATTACTTTTATTTCAGAAATGTATGTAGATTCATTTACTTTGTCAGCTGCTCAAGTTAGCAGTACTAATATTAAAAAGTGTCCCTTCTTTGACAGGTTCCCAGCTGTATTATGTGGCTATTTTATATTTTTGAATCACATTTTTGGTCCATTTTTCATAAAATTGTGTTTTTTTTGGCAAATTAGTGGCAAATGATTAAAGGCTGAAGTTAGAAACTAATGACAGACCTTTCAATTTCAGATTTCATACCCTTCAGAAAAGTCATAATAATGCAAGACCTACTATTCTTTTATCTTTCTAAGTTTATAAGAGCAATATTTAAAAATTGTTCTTATTTTTGGGCCTTTGTCCCACGTCTATGTATGGCTTTGTCCAGATTTCTTGCTCTGAGGTTGAGAGGTATGACAAATGTGTCAGGGCCATCGCAGTCAGCCAGAGACATTTCAAATTGTGACATACTTGTTGCACCCCACTCCCCCACGTAGTGACTCTGGATGTGTCCAAGCAAGGCAAGGAGCAGTTATGCAGTGTAAATGTGCAGACTATCCCCCCATCCAAGGTAGACACAAGTACTACAATGGCTTTTCATCTGTCCTTGATTTTGCAGAATGTTCTGGTTTCTGTCATATTTTTATACTGTTGATTTATGCTTATTATTATTCAGAACGTGCCTGTTGCTCTGTGTTTAAGCAGCAGTGCTTTAATGACCATCTGGTAAGCTTGTCTGAGATTGTAAGATGCAAGTAAGTTTTAATAAGCATACTGTTAAAGAATTGCCAACATTGAAAGCCTTTCTGTTGTTGCCATGCAGAGAATACTTACATAACTAGATAACATATAAGCCTTGGGTATTGAAATGCATATGACAATATTTGTAATAAAGGACATGATTACATTATTTTAAGAGCTCATTGCAGGCTTTACCTGCAAACTAAACAGAATGCCAGTCTATCACGTGTGGTCCATATCCTTTGCAGTAATCCTTTAAGCAATGTACGTTGAGCTTGTTTCCTGTTTGCTTTTCATTTTTTACTTTGATCATGTTTTCCCCATGAAACAAGTAGATAGTTGTTAGGCAGCAGGTCTTTTTTGGATAAGAAACATTTTTACAAGTGGAGGTATCACAGAGATTGCTACTTTCAGCATGCTTACTTGGTACTGTAATAAAGCTGAATATAAATTATAATTAGAACTGGAGTACAAGGAGAAGTGGTTTGAGTTGAGTGCTGCTTGTTTTTCTTGTACTTGATTTTGACTAGCATTCCAGTAATGTATTTAAAAAGTAATTTATTTTTTCATGTCTCACAACCTTTTTGTTTCCATCTAGATATTAAGTAAGCTGTCAGGCAGCCAATGGATTGAAATATGTTTTTTCTTCTACACTTCATTTTGTCTTGATTGGACTTTTATAATGATGGTTTGGCACCCAGGGCAGAGTATTTAATTAAAGTTACAGTTTTTGTGATTTTGAGCATAGCTCCTCCCCTTTATACTTGGCCACACCCATCCCCATTGACCCCACCCATTCAGCTGTCTCCTGCAGCCCCCCTTTGATTTGAAGTCACCAGCCGCCACTGCAATTCTGTAAGTATAATTGCTGTTTGGAGTGAAACATTTTTCCAGGCCGAAGATCAACGCCAACATAAGAAGTGACCAGTATTGACAAACTGACACTGCACTGTAATGATAATGCCTTATGTTGGTTTCATTCTTTTGTCCTGGGGATTATGCATATAGTTTTCAAAGGGATGTTATTTTCGTTTTTTTGGGGGGGGGGGTTATAGTGTACTCCTTTTTTCGTGTGTGTTTTATAAAAATGGTTGCTGAAAATGCAGATCTTGTTTCTAGTAATTGTAAGACTAGAATAACACAGGGTATAATGTTGAAAAGGATGGATGATTGGCTGAAAAAGTCAGATTGTCATATGGTATGCCAGCACCTGGAGGCCATCATACATTTTGTTTTTTGTTCCTACTGTTGGGTCTTATTCAGAAATAATTTGCTGACTTGCGAGTTAAAAATATATACATTTATGGGCATGAGAATATTTGAAATGGACTACAAATTTCAATGATAGTGAAAAGTTGAAAGGCCATTTTAACAAGAGCTTGATTGTTTACAACAATGTTTTTGTTGGAGTCTGCCTCAAGATAAATTAGATGCCTCCCTTTTGTGGACACCAAGCTGTTAAATGGGTAAAGGAAAACCGGAAAAAAAGTCAAATTCAATAGCAGTGTTGCATTAGTTTAGCTGTGTAACGTACTCTTTATGCTGCAACTAATATCTTGAAATATAAACGGACTGATAAGTCTAATTTAAAAATCAAAGAAGGTTTTTGCATTTGTTAAAAGACAAATGGTAGCTCTGCAGGAGGTGCATATTTCATAACAAGAAGCCCTAAAATGAAAGGTCAGAAGTTCTATCTTGGTTGTGGGCTAATGTACCAGATACTGGTATGAGGAGTGGAACAGTAATATTGTACAACAGTGACTTTGAATTCAAAGTTTGAGATGATATACAGGATGATAAGGAGCAATATGTAGGAATAACATTAATTTGGAGGGGAATACGTCTAATGTTGGTGTCTATGTATATCCCACCCCATACCCTGGTTTCACCATGGAAAACTGTGGGTGAGATTTAGTCTCAAACGGAGTTTTCAGAAGCAAACTATTTTACTGATGGGAAATCTGATGCGGTTATAGATATGCAATATGTCCAAGGTGACTGGTGGGCCTTTAAAATATCTCAAGTAAGGAAACCATTCCATACATATTTTCCTAGTATGGGGTTAGTACAGATGGTTAATTCAGGCAAGCTCAGAGGAAACTGGTTCACATGCTTTTCTCCCACCCATAAAAGATATTCCAGACTGGATAAGATTCTTAAGAGCATCTCAGGTTGATCTCTTAGAGGTGCATCCTATCTCACATTCAGTGTGTGCTTCTGTGAATTTTACTTTAAAAAAGGATGACCAAAGTTCTGTCAGTCACTGAAGATTTGACATCTCTTTCTGTAATACTAAATTATTTAATGAGTGTGTCTGATTAGCAGATGTATCAGTGTTGGGAGACAATATTATAATACCCCGCCCCCCACTGATCTCTGAGCTGGTGGTTGATGTTCAAGGGGACTCATAATTTGGCATTACAGCAATATAATTTAGAGGTCCAGAAAACATATATTTACATGGTAAGAGTGTCAAGGGTGTGGCTGCAGGAGCTTCATTAAGAAGGGGATGAAGCCATGTTAGGTGAGACAGACTAGGCAAGATATTTGTAAGTGAACTGGACTGCACTTATAGTTATTTTGAGGACTTCACCTGGATGCTGCAGAGTCTCTCTCACTCTCTCTCTGCTTTAGACAAAAAGTGCTAACGCATGTGGGCAGTGGTATTTGACAGAGCCTGTATGCAGTGTTGTAACAAACTCCATTCTTCATGGATTTCTGTAAGGAGCTGTATGAGAAAAAGGGTCAAGTGGAGAAATTGTGAGAAGCATTTAAAATGGTTAAGTTTACAAACGCAAAACGTGTTGGAGGTGGCAAGTTTGCTGGAATCAATGTAGGAGTGCTGTCTGCTTTGGCATGGACAAAACTCCAGGACCTGATGGAATTCAAGTAGAATTGTATCAAATGGGGAGAGCAGGCACCAAAGGTTTTAATCACTCTGACGAATGAGGTAGTCAGACTGGTGATCCCGAAGAAAAAACATGATTGTGAAGCTGACATATTTTGATCCTAAATCAGAATTGTAATTTCTAATCGCATGCATTTCAATAATGTTATTGCCAAAACGAAGATTATCCAGTTTGATCAGTGTAGATTTTCTCCTAGTAAGACATCGACTAATATCTTTAAATCCTTTTTGATTGTGGATAACTTATATAGGAGGGGATCTCCACATGGTAGTTCGCTTGAATGCTGAAAAGTCATTTGACTTTGTGACTGGGGCTGTTTAAGAGAAACTATTCAACAAAAATTATTGTTTTAAAAGAGGGGAATGATTTCTTTTTTTTTTTTTTTTTGAACTCTTGTTCTGTTAAATTTGTATTTTTCATTTTTTTTTAAGCGATCTTCTTGTTTCACAAAGAAGGATAGAATGGAGAAAACAGAAGGAAAAGGGTTTAATCATATTACACACTGAAAATGTGAACTTTTCAGGATTGTGTTTATCCTCTTTTTGGGAGGTGCCATGGTATCTTTTTCATGCACCTGCGCTACCATCAGTTCAGGCAGATGGGGCCTCAGTTTAATGTCTCATCCAAAGGATGTAACATCAAGCTGTACCAACATCAAAAAGATCCTGAGTGTTCTGGTGATGGAAGTTGCCCTCTTAGCTAATGAATCAAAGTATAATATGCGATTGCAGATTGTTTTGGGGGTTTTTTTGCTTTTTTTAACTACACAAATGGCAAGATCATAAAACCTAGAGATTTTAATTTAAGCATACCTCTCAGTTCTCTAGAATTTCATATAATGTCTTGATTTTTGCCTCACGTTTTTTGGGCTGGTCTTTATAAAATGTGTAGCTTTCTGGCAAATCATTGAGGACTGAAGTCACTAAATAGACAGAATTTCAGACTTGATATCCTTCAGTAAATGCATGGTAATGCAAAACCTGTTATTTTATCTACTTTCTAAGTTTATAAGAGCAATAGTTAAAATCTGTCCAAGATGTTGGGCCTTAGTGCCTTCATTATTTCAGGCTTTGTCCAGAATTCTTACACTAAGGGTCTGAAAAGTATGATGTTGAGCATAACTGACAACAATGGTAATCTTGCATTCTAGTAGATTTACTTGGTCACTTCCTCTTGATAACCAGGGAAGAAAAAGAGATTAAAGACTATTTGCAATTAAATCCCTGAGAGATAGGGTCCACGATTAGGAAGAATAAATTATTTTACATTATAAAGCGCTTTCATATCTAAAAATAAAGGATAACGTAATTACCAAGATGGAGAGTAGACATTTAAATAAAGTAGCATATGCATGGAACAGTACTTGACATTATGGATTCCTAATGTTTATAAAACATTTTAATACAGTCATTTAAATAGCAAAAACTTTAAAAGAAGGTGGTGCTTGCAGGCTGATGAGTGACTTGTATTATTATTCTCTGAATGCATAACTTGGAAAAGCAGTTTCATAATATATAGTGCTTTAAAGACCCTCTTTACCATTTTTAAAATAAGGCATATTTAATATTTGTCTCAAATGTATAGTCATAGACTGGATTGCATGCCACAGTTGTACATTTGTGGTTTTTAATGAAATGTTTAAAAAAAAGAATATTGTCTTATCTAAGAATATTATGTCGAGTTAGATGTTAACAACTGGAATTGTCTCCCTGAATAAATATGGATGACTTTTCATTTGGCTGAGAGCCGATGTTGAATGGTAACTCTATGTGCCAAGTTCCCAAAGCCTTGCTCTTGTTTTAAGTGACTTAGTCCAGTACAAGGCCTAGCTATATGGCAGACTTACACTGGACTAAATCACTTACATTGGGTGCAAATCTTGTTTAATCGAGCCCTGTGTGTTGAAATGACTGGAAGCCCATTTAGCTGAATGACCATTTGACTGAAAGTCCATTTCACTGACTGTAGCAGCACTACATCTAGTTCTGTATTGCAGAATTAGAAGATGTAGAAATATGTGAATATGCTTCAGCTAGTGACTGGTGTTGCATAAGAGTGACCACTGCTGGTGTGATTTCCATTTGCATACTGACCGTGATTCCCTGTAGGGTATTTTCACTTTTATTTTCAGTTGCGTCACCATGGAGTTCATTTATTTAAAGTGGTGCTGGGGGAAGCCTCCCACATATGGGGTGCAAGGGGGGGGGGGGCTTGCCTCATTGCATAAAAATATTTTTAAAACAAAAGCACATAACACACACATGGGGATGCAACAGGGCTTGCCTCACAGCAGAAAGCTATTTTTCAAACATTTTCCTTTGGGTGTTTTTTCGATGTATGATGATTCAGTTAACTGACTTTAAATTACAAAGTCTTTCATAGAAAAGGGCTTTCACCATTTGAATTCAGTCATTTGGGGTACACCTGACTGGGCATTCACCCAAATGTCATACAATTGTAGGTCTTAGAAAATGTTTCCTTGCCACCCCTCCATCAGCAGTAATCGTGTGCTGTTTGTAAATTACAGTCTATTGTTTGCATCTTACAATCTACATATGTTTCCATTTTACTTTGCTGTTGACTGCCTCTGGATCTAATAGTATCAACTGCACTTTCATTGCACAGCAAATGGAATCATGTTCTCATGTGGGTACTAAAATGTGAGGTTGGCTGAAGTCACCCTATCATAGAATGTGCAGTATCCCATTATCAATGTGATAAACTGTCCCTTTTACTGCAAATCATTCATACTATTAATTTACACTGCTATTCCAGTGCTGGCCATAAAATTTTCAATAACTCCATTTGTCTGAAGAAACAGTGTCACTTTTCTGTATTATGCTCCCAAATTAACACAGAACTCTTAAATTAGAAGCTAATGAAAGGTGGACCATTGTCTAGTTTAATTGCTTTCAGTATTCCAAAAGGTCAGGTACTGAAATAATACCTTTGAGCTAACCGGTTTTAATGCAAAACTTGAATAGTTGTTATTCTGGATTAGTGAATAGTCTGTACAATTAACAGGGCAATATAAGGACGTTATATTAGACCAGTATGACTTTTGGCTACTCTTGCATCTGAAATGGAACATTTGAACTTCTAACAGTATTTGATAAAATATACAGTGACTTAGCCCCTCCCTGTTAGTAGTTTTGAAGAGTCCATTCTTCAGAACTACTTTTTATTATGTTTAATCACAGTCCACAAATATAGGTCATGAACATTTTCCATAGTTATTGTAAAGGTTTCTTGGATGATAAACATACTGTCTTTTCTGTCACCAGTACTATATTAATTATGTCATTTTTTTATTTTTACTGCAATACCTATTTCTCCTTTTTTAGGGTGTCTATTTACATCTGTATCAAATGAGACAAGTTTTCAATTTACAAGTATTATTCCTTTTACTTTATAATAATTATTGCATTTATGCTGCAGGTAATTGCTTTGTGTTTTGTTTTATATAAAGCCATTTTGCACTACTTCTTCTAAAAATGTATTGAATGTTTCATTTAGATGTTTAATCCTGCTTCTTGTTGAATTCTTTTCTCTTTTTCTTACATACAAACCTCTTACCTTGCTATATGAACATTTGTAGTTTCACCTTTAAAATAAATAAATCACAAGCACCCAAGTCTTCTAGTTTTTACTTTGCCATTTTTTTTACTGTTTGTTTCTCTTTGCTTTATATGTGTACTTGCATCTACAAATTATAGCAGTGTGCTGACACAGATATCAAGGATGAAATGCTATATCACTCTGCAACAAAGTAACACCACTGTAACAATAAGCTTCATTGAAACAAAACAACAAAAAAAATCTTGCTTTTTTCCCACTTTTCTGAGATTTAAAAAAAGTTCAGTTACAGGCTTGCTGTTCTTGAACTGTTTGTAAGTTTCTGTGAGGCCATTTTTTGCTTGGGCTAAAGGGAAGTGTCTCTGTTGATCAGTGGCAGTGAAAAACATTGAGCAGCCTGCCTGCCCCTGTGGGAGCGGTTACTGACTTGAAACTGTAGTTTTATTGGCCATTTTGGGTCAATTCCAAAACTCCTTCATCTTCCTCTCTTAAAACCTGGTTGCCTCGTGGTTTTGGCGTCTTTTCAGGCTTGTTGGCTGTTAAAGCACCCACCAAGAGGAGAAAACACTGAGAGAAGAAAGGAGCCACTTTTGAGATTTTAAGTATTTTTCCTCTGTTTATTTGCTAAGTTTTTCTGCATAGCCACCTATTTTGAGCATTTTCTGGCTTGTTAAACTTGATTTCTGCATTAGTAACTATATTTAGAGCACAACCTAGAGCTGTTTACTGAATTTCCTGCTTGCACTTATTTTTAAAATCGTTTTTTTCTCAAAACTTGCATTTTATCTGTCTTTGGCCTAGCACTCTTGTGTGGGGTCATTTACTGCACTGTTACAACTTGTTGATACTTGTGAACCTCTGCTATCTCTGAAAAAAACAAAAAAACAAAATAAATCTTGCTTTTTTCCCACTTTTCTGAGATTTAAAAAAGTTCAGTTACAGGCTTGCTGTTCTTGAACTGTTTGTAAGTTTCTGTGAGGCCATTTTTTGCTTGGGCTAAAGGGAAGTCTCTCTGTTGATCAGTGGCAGTGAAAAACATTGAGCAGCTTGCCTGCCCCTGTGGGAGTGGTTACTGACTTGAAACTGTAGTTTTATTGGCCATTTTGGGTCAATTCCAAAACTCCTTCATCTTCCTCTCTTAAAACCATCTTTTGCGCGGTTTTGCACGTTTTTGAGCATAGCACAACAGCGGGCAGTGCCGCCTAATTGGGTTTAAACTATTCCTGGCTCCACAAAGTCTGCTCTTCACTTTTTCCCTTAGAACTGCTCTATCTCTCAATTTAAACACCATATTCTCATTCTAAGGCCCTTTACTGGTCCAATTAAGTAATCCTACAAGTTAGCACTATTAAACCATAAGCACTACTTACTCTTATACTCTCTACGATTACCCTGTCCTCTATTTGTCCATCTTAAATTCAGTTTCCCTATATTACTCTAGCATGTCCAAAGGTCAGTCAATGGTTTCCTCTCCAGTCCAGCTGGTGAATCTGGGAATTTTGAGGCAATGTTACAACTGTCTCATGTACATCGACAACCCTCTCCTCCTCCAAACAGGTTCAAATATATGTGAGAGATGCAACTATTTAGCCAAACTGGAGGCTGAGCTCTCTCATCTCAAAACTGGTGTAACCAGTCAGGAGGAGAAGGTAACCTCAAACAACACAATTCCAGTATCACATAGTCCCACCACATCAGCGAACCAAACACATAAATACACAAAAACATACTTGGAGGCTCTAAATAAAAATCTACCTAAGCAACAGAGACCTCCAAAACAGACATCCAAGCAAACGCTACCTCAAAACAAAACACGCACAACACATAACCCACAAAGTCAGTGTGCCAAGCAGCCACAGCCCTTAAGGCTGAATAACGCACCTGATACTCTTGTAATAGGTGACTCTATTGTCAGACACACTGACGTCCCACTCACCAGGCTGAATAAAGAGAAGGTCACGGTCAGCTGCCTGTCGGGTGCTAGGATCCACCACATAACGCAAGCAACTCCGGTCACTCCAAAGCAAATACAAATATGACTCCGTCATTGTACATGCTGGTGTGAATGACCTGAGATGTACCTCCCTGGACTACATGAAAAGAGACATAGAGGAGCTCTCTGATTATGTAGCCCAGGCTGGTATGGCCCTGACCTTGAGCAGCATCTTACCCTCACCTAGAATGATGCCACAGTACAAAGACAAAATGATCGATTTTAACAACTGGCTAAAATTTTGGTATCATTCAAAGGGGATCCAGTGTCTGTCAGCCTGGGATGACATGCTCGACAAGCCACATTGCTTCGCTAGGGACGGCTTGCACCTGTCACCACTGGGCTTTTGGATATTGGCAAAGGCTCTTGCCACCCCCATAGTGCCTTTTTTAGGCAAGGCTCAAAAGTCAAACCCACCCCCATAGACAGCACAAGGAACAAGAAACTAAGAGTAATGCTGCTAAATGCCAGAAGTCTTAACCTCAAGATGCATGCACTCAAAGCTCTCCTCAGTATGGAGAACATCGATATCTGTGCAGTGACAGAAACCTGGTTCAAGGCTCCAGAGAGCACCCCAGCGCTACCAGGCTATACCTCATATCATGCTTTTCGACCCCAAAACCCGGACCGAACCACAAAAGGAGGGGGAGTTTGCATATTTATCAAGGATATCCACACCTCCAGGTTAGTGGCATTGCACGAAGTATCTGAGACCATCCATGTGCAACTAACAGTGGGCAAGACTGCTTTTCAGTTTATAGCATCCTGCAGACCACCCTCTCAAAGTCAGGAATCCCACTCAGCTTTCCTGAAAACATTGGAGAACATGAAGATCTCTCTGAACACCATTATATTGGGCGACTTCAACTTACCCAAACATTGACTGGGAGCACTACTCATGCCCCAGCACCTTAGCCCAAAGGTTCCTGGAAATTATAAACTCAAATGCTATGGAACAACTAGTCACCACTCCCACAAGAGGGGACAACATACTAGACCTGATCATTACCAACATGGGGACTCTATGCTCCACACCAGAAGTATATCCCTCATTGGTAAGATCAGACCATAAATTAATTTCACTGGATGTCCACATCCCGACCCCACCCCCAGCCCAGAAAACCACAGTGAAAAACTTCTCAAAAGCGAACTTCTCACTTCTCAAAACTGAAGTGGAATCCTTCAAGGCCCCAGGGCCAGTGGAAACTATGGCCCAAACTGCAGAATCCTATATAAACGCATTCTACAGACATCTCCAGTAATGCATGGCTCATGCTATCCCAAACAAAACCAAGACCCAATCATCCAAAGGCAGGCATCCAATCTGGTGGACCCCTGCCATAAATAAACTGTACAACAGAAGGAGGAAGCTACTACATGATAGAGCAAAATCCCTAATAGGGAAGGCATCTCTGATCAGTACTAGCAAAAAATTACGATCCCTCATAAAATCCTCCAAGGCCAGCTTCGAGAGAAAAATTGCACAGGACACCAAAGACAATCATACGGCTTTTTTCAGTTATGTTAGAAACCTGGGATGCAACTCCCAGACTTGTTCTGAGTTGATTCTAAATGACAAAAAATACACTGAACCCACAGACATCGCCAATATCCTGGCAGACAGGTTCAGTACAAACTTCTCCACCCCCCCCCCCAAAAGAGCAAGTATCTATCCCGGCAGAGGGCTGCCTCCCAAACATCTCTGGTGCTCAGGTGAAGGCTGCCCTCTCCAAAGCAAAAACACTGCTTCCATGGGACCAGATGGCATCCCAGGTTGCGTCCTACATGAACTCCAAGAGGAACTAATCCCTCAAATAAAACAGCTATACAATCTCAGCCTCACTACAGGATATGTGCCCACAGAATGGCGTACAGCAACAGTGGTCCCACTCCACAAAGGTGGAGCCTCTATGGACCCTGGAAACTATCGCCCCATAAGCCTGACTAGCTTAGTCTGCAAGGCTATGGAGAGGATCATCATGGAGCTCATAAACAAAGACATTGGGGACCTACAGACACTAGAATCCTACCCAGTTCGGCTTTGTCAAGGGCAGATCCTGCCTTTTGAACCTGGTTGACTTCTTCAAAACAGTCACCAAAGCCATAGATGAAGGGAAGGTAGTCCACACAGCCTTATCTGGACCTTGCAACGGCATTTGACACAATACCCCAGTCGGGCATCATAGATAAAGCTATCCAGCTTAAATATAAACCCCTATGTCACAAGATGGGTCGCAAACTGGCTCAAAGACAGAACCCACAGAGTGAGAGTTGCTGGAGCCATGTCCGACTTGAAACCGGTCACAAGTGGCATCCCACAGGGTTCTGTCCTGGGACCACTCTTGTTCAGTATATACTTTTCTGAGGTACAGGCAAATGTGGGAGGACTATGGCTCACCAAGTTCGCAGACGACTGCAAACTGGGCGCCATAATCAACTCTCCAGCTGACACAAACATCCTTCAAAAAGGTCTCACAGAGACAGATAACTGGTGCCAGCGCCATGGTTTAAAGCTAAATGCCAAAAAATGTATAGTCATACCCTTTGGCAAAAACAATGTGCACACAAATTACCACCTAGGCGGAAACCCATTAAGTACAGAGAAAGTTATTAGGGACCTGGGGACCCAAGTTGATAGCAATCTCTCCTTTGAAAACCACATTGCCAAAGTGGTTAGAAAGACCTTCTACATAGCCCACCTCATCACGAAGGGTTTCACATCTAGATCAAGAGAGGTAATCGTGCCCCTTTATTCATCCCTCATCAGGCCCATCATAGAATACAATGCCCCTTTTGGGATGTACCTTACCCGACACCTGCAGCAATTAGAAAGACCCCAAAAGTATCTCACCAAGAGGATCAAGGGTCTCAAACAGATGCCATATGCTGCTCGGTTAAAAAAACTCCAGCTCTACTTGGTTGCATACCGCCTACTTCGAGGCGATCTATGTCTGACATACAAAGCTATGTCAAATCCAGAATTAATGGACATGCTCTACCTCAGTAAATCTAAATCCCTTAGAGCCACACGCTCGAGGGACTTGAACCTCAGCACAGAAATAAATAGAACTTGCTGGAGGGACAGGTTCATAATCCAGAGGCTCCCTTTGCTCTGGAATAGAATTCCAGTTCATGTGAGGCAGAGCACCTCACTGAATCTCTTCAAGAAGAATCTCGATAGGTGGATGGGGGAATCGTAGGTTTGTCCCAGGGATTACTCCCGTGTCACTATTAGACAGAGGCACAGTAAACTAAACCTTAAAAAGGGCACAGTATACTGAAATCAAGGGATGGTGTAAGCCATACAGAATCGGGCTAGGCTTATAATTGCCCCAGGGCAGATAGCCTAGTATGAACCTATAAGACAAAGTAACTGCATTTGCCTAACTTTCCTTGGTATCTATGAATATGAATCATTGCCCTGTGTTTGGTACACCACTGGTGTCTATAGTTATTCATGGGGAACAAAGTCCTATTTTTAGTTTCTTGAATGATGAACAGGATTGCCTGGTATGCATTCAAGATGCTCTTGTGTTAGACCAATAGTGGTGAGTAGCCTGGCAGTGCTACTGAGTATGGCAGTGGATACTGTACAGTACATCTTATTATGTCGCTACAGTACCTATGTGATAATGTATGTTACAAGTACCTGGTTAATTCAGCAGTGCTATATGACACTGGCATGTAGCCACAGTACCTATGTGATAATGTACTGTGTGACAAAAAAACACGGACTAGCCGCAACCAATGAACAGAACTGAAACCAAAGCCCAAATGTGGAAATGACACAAACGAGGCAAATGCAGTCTTAGCGCTTTCTTCCACTTTAATCAAATGTGAACTTCTTCAGAAACATGTGCCCTCCCCAACACATGTCTTTTAAATCCCACAAACAGGATATGATGTCAACGTTTAGTTCGCAATAATACACATAAATACAACTATAATTGTATACATTTATAAAAAACTATATTAATTCAGTAAAATAACTTCTATGTAAAATCTGCTATCAGACTAACATTAAATAATCAAATATTAAAACGGAATGCTGGAATGAAACATTAAATTGAATTAGTTAATGATGTACATTCCTGATAATAAAAACTCAGTGATGTTGGAATAATCTTACAACCAATATGTGATGTCAAACAATATTATTTATACAACAAAAAACATTTGATATTAATAACTTCATCAACAATCATCAACTAATTCAATGTA